>NW_027124256.1:0-21868 GCF_001457755.1 Trypanosoma equiperdum | reverse complement strand
GGGGGGGGGTGGGTGGCGGTCAACAAACCTGGGAGGCTATTAGAGATTTGAACAAAGACACAAGGAATAATCTGAAACGTGAGAATGTGTCCGTCATAATCATTTGTCGCTCGGGGACGCCTACCCTTTTTATGTTATTTCTTTTTCTCTGTAGCTTTTGCTTTGGTGGAAACAAAAACGCTAACACAAGATTAAGTATAAATGTACTTTTTTATCAGCTTGTAGACGTCGAATATTTCCTTGTTTTTGCTGATTTCTGTTATGGGTGCCACTATGCATCAACAACTGAGAAGGAGAGGATGCTGGACATAGTGCTGGCGGAGGAGGGCAAATACGGCAGCGACGAAAGACAGCCATATTATCGTTGTTGGGCATTTTCATTCTCCCTTGAAGCGTGGATGAGATGGTTGACGTGGCGTGTGCCGACGGTTGAAGGGAAAGTACGCTTTGGCGCATCATAAGCGACCACAATTTGTAGGGCATGGGTCCACTTGCGTGGTGCCCCGATGAGCTTTTGCTTTATGCGTGTGAGTTTGGTGGTGCGCTTGTTGCTTGTAGATATAGCGTTTCTGTATCGGTCGAGTATTTGTGTTTGTGCGTGTAGGGGGTGTGGAGGGTGTCAGCTCCTGGCTGAAGCCAATGCTCTAAGCAACCGAACGCATGCGCACACGCATATACACACTCAGGGATCCCTTAAAAAAAAGGTATGCAGTCCGAAGGCATTGATATAGTAGACGGTGGACAGGGGGTTGGTAAACTGCAGTTCACAAAGAAAACAACGGGGAAAATGCTTTTTATCTTGCGTATGATTCTAGAACGTGTTATTTTTCAGCGGACAAGCTGACGTAGGATCTCGGGCAGCATGTTAACGCCCGCGGGTAAATGCAATGGACAAGCGAGGAAAGTGACGATTCAAGAATGCAAGGGGATTCTGCTTAATACCCAACGGTGTCCGCGCCGGAGACTACTTGTTTCTGACAGAGGTGCTGCTCCTTTCCTACTACAACACCAAACATCCTTAAACTCTTCAGGAAAATGCACTATTTTTGCGTGAGGCACTTATAGCCACTTTCATAGTACATCGGTGAATGAGTGACTACATATATCTTTCGATAGTGGTGGGAAGGATTTTCTAAGCCTGTTTTTTTATTTTCGGAACTTTCATAGTTTTTCTGTTCGATCGCGACCTTTCAAGCTGGGTCAAAAACTTTACGAGTTTTTTTTCTTTTTCGTAAGAGTGACCTGTTTTTAGCGAGGAGTAAAAACGGTCATTGCGATCGTGGTTTGTGTGATATAGGAAACCCAAGACCACTGCGATATTTTAGTCACCTTTGCCGCGTTAGCGCTTCGACGGTGTGGTGCATCACTGCCGTTGCGGCAGGTGTGAGGGTATGATTTTTTTACCTTTCAAACGATGTATGTGCGTCCTTGGTATTATGCCGCCCTTCCTACCATTTTGGTTTGGTTTCCCGTCCGTTACCGAGTAGGCGCCGGTGGTAAGTTAATGTGGTGGCAAGGAAAGACTACCCGTTACAAAAGTGTGAGTTGGTGAAGGGTAATAACACCCTGTTAAATCCATCGATGCACTCATTTCCATTAGGTGTGGTCTTTTAGAGGGGTAGGGAGAGCCTTTAAATGTTTTATTTGCTTATTTTTGTTCGTGCTCCGGCAACCAGTTTTCCGCATGTTCCTTCTGGAGGTGTTTACACGGGCCGGTAATCATGTAGCCTCTTGCGTCTGGAAAACATTTGCATGTTTGGGATTGGTTCCTGTTTTGTTTTGTTTTGTTTTGAGCTTCTTGGTCGTCCGCATTGTTGTTTGGGGTACCCGGGTGCTGTAAGTGGAGGAGTTTTGGTATTCCTTCCGTGTATGATGGGTTATATTTACCTGGGTTTTTGTGGGTGTACAGCAGTATCCCATGTCGGTGCACTGGGTATCACTGCGGTTATGCACGCCAGGGAAAGCCTTTTTCTTCTTCAGCTGGATATTTTCATAATGTGTTGCTGCGCATAAGGACTGAGCTTGGAGGAAACAAATGTTGGGTATCTGTGTATTGTGAACTTTTTTGTCTTCTGCTGTGTTCATACATCACCTGTGGTGTTCCATTAGGAGGGGTGTGATGTCCAAAAAGGAAGCAATATCGACACCTCGAAAAAGCAAGAAGGCTGAAGTTGTCATTGAGGGGTGTGTGACAATCGGGTCGAAGCAATTGCTACCGTCGGCCCTGGATGAATCAAGACGTGAACAACTTTCTAAGCAGTTTGACGATATCATCGAGGCCCATGTGGCCATAGATGGTGGGATTGCTGATCCGGTCGCTGCTAAGATAAAGGAGCTGCCTACGTTATCCGTTGGGTTCATCGCTCGAGCCATGGGGCTCAACCTGTCAAACGATCAGGTGCTTAGCTTGGTTGAGATGGTGGAGGAGAGAGACACTGTTTCCAGGGGTTGTGTGCCTGTGGGTCCATTGAAGGAGATAATTGTGGGAGCGCTCATGAGCGGCGTAATCACCCGTCAGGATTCTGTAGCACCAACAAGTAACCGGAAGAAGCGCCACAGTGTCTCGGAAAACCGTCCCCTGATGCACGTTTCGCGCGACAGCGAAGAGCTCATATATGCAGCTTTCCGAACTCTGGACGTCGGTAATCGTGGCTACATGGAAGCTGAGGAATTGCGCCACCTCTTTCGCAGCGGCTTGGAGCCATTCACTGATGAGGAAATGGAAAATATGATTGCGGCAGCCGCCGATCCACAGAATGGTCTTATCTTCTACGAGGATTTCGTCGACGTCCTAGCCAATGAATAGTTTTGTGCGTGTGCAATTCATCAACCACAATACCTGCCTCGCGTACATGTTTCTGAACGTATCAAGTGGCTGCCTTGCTATTTTTTTTTTGTTAGAGGAGTATCCTTTTGGTGCAACCAAGGGACCAAATAGGTTGCGGCACATGCCCTCGTAAACATTTTTTTTTCTGGTCGACTGTATGTCACGAGACCCATTTGCATCACAGGTTCACTGGGCTTTTTGTGTGCCCAGTTATCTTTTTTCACATTTAGTCTTTCCCTCCTCTATTTTGTGACCTAAATAAGAAGTTACTGATTATAGGGATCTGGTAAGGGAGAGCCGTGTGAGTGTTTTGCCGTACAAAACCACTCCGCACAGTATAGAAGCGGCAGCCGCCACTTGCCCATCGTACCGACAGGACGAACTCGGCAGGATGATGCGTCGTATGACTGCAACTGCCGTGGTTCCGCTCATACCGAGAGCGCAGAGTCGTGCCACAAGCTGTTTCACTGGGAATGGCGATAATCGGAACGGCAATAAGGCCGGAAGAAATGACGTTTCCAAGGGGCCGTACGGGGGACGACCGTATGATGATATCGTGTCCAGTGTTGATGTGGATGGGGAGCGGCTCCGAGGGTCAGCGAGTTGCACCTTGAAGAAGGCGCAAACTGGGCCGTCCAGGTCGAAGTATGTACTCTCAGATGCGCGAGGAGGGGTGCTACGCGAGTGTGGGACAAAAACTGAGGCTAGTAATGAACTGGGCCGCGAAAACCTAAGGGAAGAAAATAAGAAGGAGGAGCGGATGCTTTCGAAAATAAAGAAAAAGTGCGACGTCATCAGTCAGCCTAAGCGGAAAACCTTTATCCTTACGAGCAATTTTTCTAACCGATATGCCATAGAAAACGATAACAAGAACCATTCTGATAACGATGAAGATGTTACTCGCATTTACAGCTATAACGAGGTGGAGCAGGCGGGTAACAAGTGCCGTCCGAGGCAGGGGGATGCGACATTCTCCAAATCATCTCCTTCACCCACTGTGGGTGTAAACTCTGTCGTCAAGCGCGAGATGATGAGGGAAAGAAGAGGGAAGGAAAAACATTGTGGCGATTCGGCAGTGCTCTCCGATGCTGGCGCGGTTGCGGACCGGGGTCCCGGATGGGGGAATGCAACATCATCTGAGAACGACAAGATCACCGAGATGCAAAGGTACGAAGGATATGTTGGCAAGAGAAGCTCTGGTAGCATTGTAAAAGACGCTGATGAATCGCACTTAAAAGACAACGGCTACGAAGAGGACGATGATGAATTTGCGGCCAGCTCTGCAGTTTCTGTCGACAAGTTCAGAAGGGTAAAGAACCACCCCTTTTTCGATGACTTGCTGCGCCGCATCGAAAAAAATGCTGCACGGCAGCGGCAACAGATTAGGGCAGCGGGTCATTACAACTTAGATGCCGTTAATCTGTGCGTACGACCTCTATTACAGCTCACTGACTATCCGTTCACCCTCGCAGAGTTGCATCAAATGGCCCCGTTCATATATCCCAATCTTCTCAAGGGCTCTCTGTCGGATTTAAAGGCGTGTCGCCGCCTTCACCTGTTTCACTCAGCCGATACCGACGTTATCCTAGATTGGTCCGTGGAGGATTTTCTCCGCCGACGATATGAAAGTATTCACCTTTCGTGGGAACCTGTAAAGATAGTCATGATGAGATTTGGGTGGGACCATGAGATCATGTCAGACCGTGATTGTCTTCTTTATCTTTCCAAGTTTATGGAATACATCGAGCTTGCACAGCTAGAGCTAAGCGCAGGAGACGAAAAGCCTAGCGCCGTCGCTATCGAGGATCCTGTGCGGACGGCGGAGCAGCGCCCCATCCCCGTGTCACGACTTTTGGTGCGACGTAAACCGTCCGAAGAAACGGAGCCATCCGTAACTGAAGCGATTAGGCTTATGGGTACCCCCGCGCTTTGGAGCCCTTCAAGATCAAAGAAGGCGAGGACAGTCGACAAAGAAAGCGTTGAGGGCGTATTTGAGTGTATCCAACGAGAGGCTGCAGACGTTGACGGAGACGAGGGGTCACGACTACGCCACGGTGTGGAGGTGGTTGCACCCTTGCAACAGGCAAGGAACCCGTCGGGGCGCAGCATCAGGGATTTCTCACTTGGCAAAAGAAGAGCCACAATGATTAATGATGATGTCCCGAAAAGTTTTGGTATCGCGGGAGGGAAGCCATTTGATGGCGACAACCACATCTACACTCCGGAATCGTACGAGGCACTCAGCAATGCTTATCACAAAAAAAAAGTGGAGGCATCTTTGCTGCGTCGTCGCCTCCTTGCAACGAGCAGCATTGACTGCGCTAGTGAGTTGCAGGAGAAATTGTTTCAAGTGCAAAAAGATCTCTCTCGCCTGAAGGACCGCCTGGAAAAGATGCGGCAGTTGCGCCGAATGGAAGGGGGAGATGTTGAGCGTCACGCTTCTGTGGAGATTGAGGGTGATGATCATGGTGCAAACGCTCGCTGGATGGAAAGAAAGAACTGTCCGATCCCAAAGGTTGCAGCAGCCGGAGTGGGGGTGGGGGATGAAATCAGTGCCGGTGATGAACCTGTTTCGGTTTTTACCGGTGAGTTCGAAGCAAATCAACTAAACACAAGCCAGCAGAGGGGAAAAAACTGTAATGTCGCTGGAGATAACTTCGAGGAAGAGGGTTTCACAACGCTACCGGTGTGTGTGGCTGAAAAGGGTACCAAACGTGTGGTGCAAGCCAGATTGTCGGATGGGCGTGAAATCCAATCGTTATCTTCAGCGGCGATCCAACTGAAGCGAGAAATAGAATTAGCCCGTGAAAAGCACCGGCGGGAGGAGGAGAGTCTCATGAAAAAAATGGATGAGGCTTTGTCGACACTAGTCAAAATAGAGATGACCATGAAAAACCTTGCTGAGCGTGAAAAGGAGGAAGCATTGATGGAGGAGGAGCGATGCCGACTGGAAAAAGAGCGAAAGGATGAAGCAATCAAAAGGATGAGACGAGAAGAAGCTGAAGCGCGTGCTCGAGCCATGGAGCACGAACTTCTTCGTAAGCACGAAGAACGCTTGAAACTCCTAAACATGCGGCGCGAGAAGGCACAGCAAGCGCAGCGTGATGCAGAACTCGAACTGGAGCGTCAAAAAAAGGAAGAACAGGAGGCCTTGGAGGCTGAGGCCGAACTTCAGCGGAAACTGGATGAGGCTAAATCCATGATATGGAGTGACAAAGCAGCGGGCGAGATGCCCGTTAAGGACCAAGTCGTACATGCTGTTGAGAGGGAGTGTACCCCCGTTTTCTCCGGCGACGCAGACGGTGAGGGCTGCTGTCGTGTTGCATCAGAGGAGATGAAACATGAATCGGCGTCGCTATCTTCGGCAGAACAAGGATCACCGTCTGAATTATCCTGCACTCCTGAGCAGTACGACGGTTTACACCTGGCATCCAAGCGGTTGCGGAAGGAAATTGCCGAGCTTGAGCGTCAAATGGACGTTGAGGGAGATGAGGATGACATGACGCTTATGGCGGTTCTCGCGGTTTCGAGGGCCGAACTGGAGGAGTTAGATGAATTTATCCGCATGGTACAACTTAAGGAACCGTGGGCCACAGCGCGTGACAGAGCTCGAAGGGAAGAGGAGATGAAGGAGGCGAAAAGCAGGGGTGACTCGCCCTGCGATATACAGGAAAAAATAAGTGACATCCGCTTCCAGATTACCTTGATGGAGAAGCGGCTTCAGCATGCCACGGAGCGTCGGGTGATAACGAAACTCGAACAGGGAATCATCAATGGGAGACGAGAAATTAATCGTCTGCGGGTGGAACAGGACCGGCTGCGCCGTTCGGGGAGGCCGGCGGATGCTGGTGGCATTCAGGTTCCCCCCTTCGTAAGTGTTGCAGAAGCATTGGCTGAGGCCGAGGCCGAAGATATCGAAGCTTCCGCCGTTGCCGACGACGATCTCTATCGTGAGGCACTGGAGGCTCCCGTTGGGGCGCATGGATCTGATAATGTTGCTTCTGTTGGTGGAATGAACCGCCCGCAACCGGGTAATGTTTTGGACCCCCTTGTCGCCGCCGATCATGTTACGGACTCTGCTAATGACAACTCTGCTGAGTGTGCGGAAAGCACGCCACAAGAGGATGAGAGGGAGCTGCAGCAGCTAATGGTTCGGTTGAAGGCAGTGTTGGCAGATATCAAGCAACTGGAAGGACGCCTTGACGAGCAGGAAGATGGGGATGATGCCGAAGCCATCGCCAAATCTCTCATTCAGTTACAAGGGAAGTTGCAGCAGCTCCTCGAAATGCGCGAAACGCTTAGGAAGCGCACGGAACGGGTGTCTTCGAGAGGGAAATCAGATTTTCGGGGGCCTGCTTTTGACGAATCTGAGGAGGCGACTACGACGCCAACGCCAGCTGTTTTGACCCCGTTGTCCGGTCGGCCAATTTCAGGTTATGCATTATATAAAGACGTCGGAGCCGTGCGTTCAGGTTCAGAAGAGTTTAAGCAAAGCGGTGCCGCGGGAGGGAAGAAGCAACAGAGGGTGAAGTCAAGAAAGGTCCGCAACTAATATGATTGTGCCAGCCGAGGAAGAATGGTCTCCCTGTCACACGAGGGTCAATGTTACATAATAGTGACCAAAAGGTAGATCCTCCGTTGGGTTCGCGCACGCCTGCGCCCGTATTACGGCCACTGTGTGTGTGTGCACTGCCAACGCTAAGAGAGAATTGAGGACACAAGTAACGTTAACGTTAGAGGCAGGGCAGGTGCGTGTAGGTATAAGGTCCAAATAGTTGCAGGTGACAACGTGCGTGCTTTGGTAAGTATACTGCCTTCTTTCCCCCTCACTTTGTTTCTTTCTCCAGCACTGCTTTGAGAGGGGGGGGGCGAGGGCACGTGGGATCTGCTGGCCACGACAGTGGGGCCAGTGATGAAGTTGGAGATGGAGGCAAAATTTGAGTGATTTTACCTAGTGGGCGTTGAGCATAGACAAATGAGCAGTTAAATGCTGTCGTTAATTTCATACTGCTTAGAATAGAACAATTGTATTGGCACCCCCCTCTAATGTGAACAATCGCGGCGTTGTGGAAGTGACGACGTATGGGAGTCGTGCCTATCCCCAAGGCAGCTTTCCCCCGCTCCTTTGCTCAACTGGGGGTCACAAGCACTGTCGGTGCTGTTTGAGGGTAGCAATTCTCCGTTTACTTGAGCATTTTTTCCCCTCTCCGCTGTGCACGGGTAAATAGGGGATGGGAGGTGGTGTAAAAGAAAAGAAAGTGCGTGCGTCCCGATGCATCTACAATGAACACGGAGGTATAGGAGGCAGTGACTGTGTTTTGGAAGGTACAGTAACAAAGAGCCAAAACATAAGCAATCAATTGAAAAAGGATGCGTTGCCCTGGGGGAAAAGGGTCGTGTGTCGGTTCGTCATAGAGTACACACTTTATCCTTCTTTTTATCGTTATCTTCTGTAGTGCAATCGTAGGGTGTGAGGTTGGAAGGGAGGAGGGATGAAAGCTAGGTAAAGTTCCCGGAACTACCGACGTGTGAGCACAGAGAGAGCGTTCTACGAGACATGGAACGAGCTGAAAGCACGATAAGTTTTGTTTGAGATTTTGTTAGTGCTCGCTAACGCTTCCGAACCGCGAGTAGTGTGGGTTCATCACGTTTGCCTGAGCTTTCCCCGTTCTCAGGGCTGTGGAGGGGCATCTTCCGTGTCGTTTACATTTTTTTCTTTCGTGAGTGCGTGTGTCTGCACTTTTTTTTAACCGACTTCTGCTCCGTTTACTCCATTCGTGAAAAAGTCCTTGCCTGGTGCTCCGGGGCGTTTTCCCCTCGTATATCACCTTCCGGCCTCGAATTGGCTACCGGTGGTGCACGCTGAAGGATTTGTCGTTATTGCCGATCCATGCCCTTTTTTTTTCGTGAGGTCAAAAAAATAGTACGTTATGTTTCGAGTGACTGGCTTGCAACTTAAGAACCCTGTGGTGTTCAAGCAGGGCCAGGGCATGTTTTCCCATCAGCTCAAGCGGCTGCTGCAGAAGAAGTCGATACACCGTTACAATTGGGATCCTTTACCGATGTACGATCCTCGCAAGCTCGTGCATGCTAGTCGTCATATGGATGTTGAAACGTGGCGCGAGGTACCCGACCCACATTGGGATGAACGGTCTTATTTGGTACCGGATCAGATGTTTTACAACATTCCCGTGCCTCCAGAGTATAAAGATGCGTATTGGTGGAGGGAGCTGCAGGCGCGGCGCGTGCAGTGCCCAGTGGAGTGGGTGAGTCATCGCATGTACAACAAAGGGGACAGACAACGATACGACTTCCAGGATTTGGCGTTCCGCAAGAAGTTCGAGTTTTCATATGAAGAGGTAGTGAAGAACGCAAAGGATATGCGAAGTTAGTGCTGAGCAATTGGTGTGTACTAGTTCACTTCGCGCCGGTCCGGCGAGTCTCTCCCTTTACTTTTGCTTGCCGTCGCAAAGGATGGGGAGGGATGGTGGTGGTGCGGTGTAGGAGTGGTAAACGTTCTTTTGTTACGTATCGCTGCGAGTGCACGTGCCTTTGCTTACGTGATACTATTGGGTCTCTTTTGTTTTGTTGTGCTGAGTGTTTTCGATCTGTTGGCGTCCTCTGTGTGTGCATTTTACTCCCCATATTGTCTGTGCCTGCTCACCTTCACATGTTAATGTGCGTGTTTGAGTGTAATATTCTTACCTGACAATGTTATCGCGCTGTTGTGCACATAACCAGTGACCTCATACGAAAAACAAATCCTCTTACTGGCGCTCTTCCACCATGCCTTTGCTTCTCCCTCGCACCTCATCGTCTCTCAGAGCCACTTCCACTACGATATCACCCCACGTCGTTGTTCTGATCCGGCAACCGGTGCAGGAGGACGGTAGAAGGGGAACAGGGAGAAAAGGGGCCAGAAACGAGGCAGAAGTGGGTGCGGGGTGTTCTGCTCTAGAGGAGGTGCTGTATATTACGTCTAATAGGTTGAAGCACAGAGTTGTTCCGCAGGTGGGGGGAAAAAACGGCGTTGGCAACAGGACGGGACAGAGTACACTATGTCCTCCAAATTAGGGACCGCTTCGGAAAGTACTGGGCGTGGTGGAAGCACTCAAAGATCCTCTGGAACTGCTGTGCCGGGGTGCTTCTCGCCCCGGCCAACTCACTCACGGAACTTGAGCACGGAAAGCAGCACGTTCCTTAGGGAGACACCATCAAAGGGTGTGGCCGAAACTCCCACTGGCAAGCAGCAAGTTTCCTCAGTTTCGAAAGAAGCTGGTGAGAAGTTCAGAAGCACGCGGTCCAAATCACAGACGCTTGATTCCTCCCCCCCATCGCACACACGAGTCTCCTCCACAGGTGGGCTTTCCCCCAGTCGGGGGTCGTCCTCTGCGATGTCCAGGGGCAAGGCAGTACGGCGTAGGGAGCGCGCGCTGCGCCATTCCTCTCCTCTAGAAACGTTGCTCGAGCACCAGCGTTTTAGGTGCTCTTCCTCTGTGAAGGCACTCGAAGGTGCCAGCGCTTCCTCACCCGATGAAAAGACGCGGGGAGCGGCAACATCTTCACGGGGTTCGTTGGCCGGCTCTCAGATGGGACGCGGAAGGTTTACACTGCTTGAGTCGTATGCGTCCGGGAAACCGTGGTCTGTGGTTGCCGAGCCACATGGAGACATATGTAGGAATTCGTCACGGAACGTATCGTCTCTCGCGGTGAGTAGTTCGGGGGAGCATGTGGCTTTCGGTGACCGTTCTGGCCGAGTTTTCGTCATGCAGCAAAGGCGACTGGACGAGGAAAGCGGTGACGTGGAAGGTGGGAGGGAGGACCCCGCAGGTGCCTCTACTACTTCTCGTGCCCACCGTCCTTACGAATTTGCCGTGGGTCGTCAAGCCTATACTTCAATTATTGACCCCCTGAACAATGTTGAGGTGACACCCAACATTCAAGCCGTATGCTTTCTACCCCAGATAGGAGCTTCGACGTATCTGCTCACTGCAAACGAAAAACTCCCAAAGTTGTATAAGATCGTGAGGGTACGGGAGTCGCCCTCCTCCTTTTCAGCGGTGGACTGCTTAGGAGGCAACCAAACTTCATCTCTAACGTTGAACCCTCCCCATGGAACTATGGTAAATGCAATGAAGCAGGTCACTCGATACGCATTGAACCACGAGTACAACATCAATTCACTGTGTCCACAAGCGGATGGGACACAGTTCTTCTCTGCCGATGATTTAACTGTCAAGTTGTGGTGCGTAGAGTATCCTGAAGCCTCAATTGAGACGTACAGCGTTAAGCCCCCTTGTGATGAAGAGGCACAAGAAATGATTTGTTCCGTTCAAAGCTTTCCCCACGAACCATTTTTGCTATTTGTGGTAAGTATATCTGGTACAGTTCGTGTTGTGGACACAAGGCAAACAATCAAGTTGCTTCACCGATCTCCGCTCACTTTCAGAAGCACCTTGCGTGAAAATGACATGACGTACAACAGCATGCTTTTGGATTGCACACTCAGCCCATGTGGGCGTTATGTGGCCGGGCGCGATACCACGGGCGTTTGCCTTTGGGACGTCAGGCGTCCTGGAGCATCTGCGGGCGGCTTCCAAGGAGGTTTGGTGTCGTCAAAATTAGCACACAGTGAGGAGCACGACGTGGTGCAGCGGTGGGAGGTTCATCCGCATCTGCGGCGCGAACTTGACCAGTTCTTCCAGAGCAGTGCTGTTGAGCGGTTCCACCTCCGTTTTTTGAATTGTCGCGAGATATGCACCGGAGGGTTCGCTAACACACTTCATCTCATTGACATCTTAGACAGTGATGGCGCAGTCATTGACAAAACTTTCACCGCGCAGCGGTACGGAAATGTAAAGTCGCTTAGGCTTCCCAAATTGCAAGACTCAAGTGATAGAGGACGTGGCTCGTTGCAGGTGTCTTCAGCCAACTCGGTATCACTCCCGACAGCTGGTGAGGGAGAAGGGTTATTCAGCACCGCTGTGACACATCTATCGTCCCCTCTTACTTCCCACAATGGTGACTGCTCGATACTGGCATCTTGTGGTTCAGCTCTATTTCAGATTGGCTATCCCAGCCTCCGCCTGTAACCTACGTTCGCGGTAGTTGTTTCCTGTCTCTGACCACGGATGTCACAGAACCACGCCGTCTTTTTTTCGTTTGCTTAGTATTTTGTTGCTTCCTTTTTGATCTGTTTGGCGCCCTTTGGGGGAACGACACCGACAACATCGGTTCCTTTATGGCTTTCCTCTTTTTCCCTTTCTTTTGCTTTGAACGGCTGAGCGCGCATCATTTACCGTGCTTGGTTTTACTTGCAATTCTGTATAATACAGGCGACCGCAGTATAGAGTTTATCGTTAGGTCTTTCGCAGGAACTTGTTGCAACTGCGTGTTTATTGTTTATCGGCTTGTGTCCCCTGAAGTTTGATTATCCTGTTAACAGCACGTGTGTGTGTGTGTGTGCGTGTGACTAGTTTGTTAGGCAGGAGTCGGGGCGAATGTTTCGTCCCACCACCGCCATCGCTGACAGCTTCAAAGAACACTACCACCGCGTGCACCTTCCGAGGCGCTTGGCATTGCAGCGTTACGCACGACAACAGAGCCTCCGAAATGCTGCAAAGGGGAATGTAAAAGCGGAAGAGGTACCTTACAAGTACAACCGCTGGTGGGTTAATGAGGAGCACGAGTTTGTACACCAGTACGCGTTCGTAGAGGACCCTGAGGTGACGAAGGCAAAACGGGAGACGCTGCCCCCTGTGACAAGGGAGAACATCTGGAAGGAACCACAGCAAACTTTCTTCTTGCCATTCGCGCCGTATGTCCGTGTAGTTGACTACCCGAAAGATCCCGATGCAAAGTTCTTAAAGCCAGTTAACATTCCCCGCTGGAAGGATTATATGCAAAGGACCAAACCAGTGATACCGCGGACGTGGTACTAGTGAGAACTTTGGTTCTGCTGTCGTTTTTTTTTTTTTGCGTCGTTGTGTTGCTGTGTGGTTGCGGTCTGCATGTGTTGCTCAACTTACTGCCTTCGTACGCACTTATCCAAGTGCCTCTTTGCCCTGTGTCGAGCACCCAAGAGGAGAGAGGTTCAGTCTTTTCTCTGAATTGTGTTGTTTACTGGGAACGACGCTGGTAGAACTGGGTGTTGGATGGATGAGGCAACCCCGACTGTGTGCACACCTTTGCATTTGTGCATGCGTTACACCCTTCTTTCGATCTGTAATTAATCTTCCCACCGTGCCTTGTTTTGGCTCTCAGTGGTGCATAGAATCAGTAATGGATTTGTCCGGCCTAGTGCCCACCAGTAAAGAACTGACGGAGGGGCAAAGGGAACACATCAGGGACCTACAATATGAGATTGACGAGATATGGAATCGCCGTGGTGACTACAAAATTGATTCCTCTGCGTGGGAGCAGATGCCATTATTCATGGAGAATATTACAGAAGAGGATTTACAGCGTAACGCAGATTGCGCCGCTCTGGCCAGCATCGCGTATGATGACGTCCCACCCGAGGAGGTCGCCGAGAGTAGGAAACAACACGGCAACAGAGCAATTCAGTTGGCTCTCGACCCGAAGCAAGTGAACAAGGAGAATCTCGCTCGCGCCGCTGTTCACTGCTACACAGAAGGATTAGCTGCCAAGTGTAAAGACCCCGTTCTGAATTCGCAGCTGTATGCGAACAGGAGTTTGGCACAATACATAATCCATAACTATGGGCATGGCTTGGAGGATGCTCAGCGTGCCATCATTCTGGATCCAGATTATTACAAGGCATACTATCGTGCCGCTCGATGCGCGGAGCGCATCGGGAAATACGATCTCGCACTGGACCTCCTTGCCAAAGGTCGTCGAACGAACCCCGCACCGGTTGGGCGCGCGTTGGAAGACTTCGTTGACATCGAGCGTGTTTGTCGTGAGGGAAAGGAGAGGGCTGAGTCCAAAAAGAAGAAAGAAAACCTCAGCACGCGTGTGAAAGCGGCGCAGACCTCGAGCACACTTCGCTGTGTTACTTCCAGTGGTGTTCGCTGTTCGCCCAGAGCCGAGGTATCAAGTGAACAGATGGGGGTGTACGGGCACCACGAGCCCTACTTCGATTCTGAGGGTCTGTTACATGTGCCCATACTTTTCATGTATGATGAGTATCAACAGACCGACTTTATGCAAGATGTGAGTTGTGATGTGTGTGTAGGGGAGCTGCTGGACGAGTTGATGCCCTTTCCATGGGACGACAGGGGACGTTACCAGCGCATTGACGATATTCTCGTCGTTTACAAAATTGATGGTGGTGTAAAGGACCCTAAGTATTACGAAGTGGACCTTTCGCTGCCGCTTATGGAAGTGTTCCGCTCGGAATCATATCAAATGCCTGCGCTTTTGCCTGTGCTGCACATTATTTGCAAACACTCCGATATGTTGACGGAGTGGGATGTTCAGATGTTAAGGTAGGTGTGGCGGTGGTGGAGTCGTGTTGTGCGAATACACTGCGTTCACGTTTGTGTCCTTTAACTTTCACCCTAAAAAATTGTTTTGGAACTTCATTCGAGTGTGGGTGGGCCACGGTGGAGAGGGAAGAACGCAAAGGAGAACAACGGCTGTGTGTAGATGATATTGTCCCAGCCTTTCCTGCTCGCGTATACGATCTAATAACGCCCATACTTTCGTGTAAATGTGAGTGGTTATATTTTCACTTTTCCATTTTTTCCTATGTTCTTGTGAGGCAATGATTTTGTTCTTTACTGGTTCTTCTTTGTGGCATGACTTATTCTTCTTTCCTTCCAACCTCATTCCTACCGTTGCGTTTAATTTATGCCTCTCACGTGAAAGATCTAAAGCTCTTCACGTATCACTAAAATGCCCGCTGCCACAAAGAAGGCTGTCGAGAAGAAGGCGAAGAAGGTGAGCCGCAAGAGCCCCGAATACTCGACGGTGCGCAAGAGTTGCAAGCCCGGGACCATTGCCATCATTCTTGCTGGTCGTTTCCGTGGCCGCCGTGCTGTCATTCTGAAGCAGCTGCCCAAGAATGGGCCACTGGTGATCTCTGGGCCGATGAAGTACAGCGGTGTTCCTATTCGTCGCATTGACTCGCGCTACATTATTGCGACGTCGACGAGGGTGGACCTCACGGGTGTCGACACGAGCGCCATCACCCCTGAAATCTTCAAGCGTGAGAAGAAGGAGAAGCGGGTGAAGTCTGAGGGCGAGTTCATGGGTGACAAGGACAAGAAGAAGGCGGAGAGCAAGGCGAAGAAGACTTCCAAGGCCGCACCGAAGGGAACCGTCAGCGATGAGCGTGCCCAGCTGCAGAATGCGATCGACACTGCGCTTATTCAGGCGATCAAGAAGGATCCACTGGGTAAGGAGATGGCCGGGTACTTGCACTCCGTCTTCACTATCAAGCCGGGTGATGCTCCGCACCGCCTGAAGTGGTAATGTGATGGGGAGTTGAGCTTTTCGATCAGCACTACGGTGCACTCATTTTTGTTTTTGTTTAATTTTTTTTTAAAAAAACTGTACTCTTAAACAAGGGGAAAGAATTGTGGTAAAAGCTGTGTGTGCCCCAGGTTCTTTCGTGTGGCACGTTACTCTTTTGGGTGCACCTTGACACGTTCAAAATTTGTACCTGTGCCGAAAGGTAGCTTATACTTCTGTCTTCTCTTCCCTTACCATCTTTTTTTTCCCGTTCGCTTTCGTTACACCCTGCGATGGCAACGGGAGGAGGTACATAGACTCCCCCAACGGCGCTGCGGTTTTTTTGGTAGTATTTGCGGTGTGTTTTGCGCATGAGCCATGAGTGACAGTGACACTGATTCGTACGACCCGTCAGAGAACGCTGTTGTGGAAACCATCTGTGTCCCCGAGGCTCCGCGGCGGGGATGTGCTTCTGCCGCTATTGAAGCTTCGCGTTCTTCCCATGTTGTTGGTCAGACGGCATTCCCTTCGTTGTCAGTGTCAGCTGATGCAGCGTCAGGCGCGACCGGTTCTAAGATAGGTGCAATCTCTCCTCTGGATGAAACTTTTCTGCTTCGTGGTATTGGTGGACGTGTACGCTCCGTGTGCATTAATCCCATGGGGTCTATTTTGTGCGCTGGTGGTGAGTGCGGCTCTCTCTGTTTTTGGGATTTTGCTTCTCCCTTGAAGAGTCGCTCGGTGAACCCCACGCGCATTCTCACCCCCTTTCCCAACAGGATTTCAGGATTTCAAGCTGTCATTTCTGTGCACTCAGCGTGTGATGGGTCATATTTTGTTGCCTGTCAGGACGGAGATTCCCCTGTTCTCGTTGCCGCCAATGGAAAGCAGTTGGGATACTGCTCCATGGGTGAACGGGGTATGGTGGATGTTGTCAAATGCAAGGGTCATCGGGGCCCTGTTACGTCCTCCGCACCATCTCCAACGCTGGCCTCACGTTTTTTCACTGGTTCGCAGGACAGCACTGCCCGTGTGTGGGACGCTGCTTCGTTTGAGACTAATTCCGTGTACGCTGTGAAGCACGGGTCTGGCCAGCTCCTGGAGAATGTCGTTGTGGAGAGCGTCCTACCTCTTCTCAGTGTTGGCAGTGACAAAACATGTGTGTTTGCCTCCGGTGGGGAGGACGGACTTGTACAATTATGGGATTCACGACTGAAGTACCGACCTGGCGGTGTATTTAGCGTACTCGACATGTATGGCAGCGGAGGTTTGAGCAGCTCGTCGTGTGGATCTTCACATGGAAGGCGAACAGCGCATGATACGTTCAGTGAAGAAAGGCACGTTGGTGGTATGGCAGAACCTGACCCCACGTACCCCACATTATGTGTGCGCTGTGGGCCACTGGTGCGCATTGTGGACTTGCGCAATCCGGCCAAGAGTGGCACTGTAGTGGACGTGTGCCCGCCCCTTACCGGCCTGCCCTCTTCTACAGATACAGGACCGCTGGTGACGTGCACGAGTGAGTCCTTCTCTAAGGGGAAGCCGTCGTTCATCGCGTGCACGAGCCGTAGTGGTTACCAACATATAGCCGGAGGCCATATTGTGCAGTTCACCTGCACAAGCGGGAACTATGAGCCGTCCATGGTCTGGCGTCCGGCCTCTGCGGATGCTGACGTAGTGGCCGTAGCTGTCGATGCCACACAGCAGCAGCTGTTTGCAGGAACACAAAATGGCACCGTTGTTGCGAGAATCAAGTGTACGGGGACGGATGTTGCCGTCGCTGGACCGAACGTACAGACGTGGTTTGGGTCGCGACCAATGTCGGAGCCCGGTATGGTGCGGCAGAAACGTGGGAGGGCTGAGGGCAATTGTGACGACGGAGATGAGCTGAGATTGTAGAGTTTTGGATTGTTGGTGAAAGTGTCACTCCAGTTGGGATGTCTGTTGGTTTGCTGTCACTTCGCCTCTTTAATCTTCGTTGCTCTGGCGCCGACGGTGAATCGGTCGTGATTCGTAATCTCCCACTTCTCACTTGGGATTGCGTGTTTGGTGTAAAGTTATCTCTCCAATTCTTCTTTTTTACTGCTTACAGTTGCGACATTTTTTCCTTGTAGAACCAGCGGGTTCTTCCTGTTCGTAGATTTTCCCCTCGGGGACTTTTCTTTCTACCCGCTTGCTTCCGTTTCTTGGAGATGTTGCAGGGGGAAATGGCTTGCCACAGCAAGACCAACAACGTGAGAGGCAGCGATGATTCTAGTGGCACCAACAAGTTGGACACTAGTCGTTCCCCTGAGGTGGATTTTGGCCCACCGCCGAAGTATGACGATATATTTCAGTTTATCGCTGAGCATGCTGGGCGGCTTCCACGAAATGCTTACACAGGTACATCCCCGTACGAATACACTGGATGTGACTATGCTCTCGTTCTATACGCCATAATGCCCAGCAAATGCATTGACCTTTCCCGTCTCTGCTGGTCCACAGCACCACTTTCTTCCCAGTTGGAGGGGAACCTTGTTGCTTTTTGTGAGGGTGCTCTTGGCTTGCAGCTGAGTGACGCTCCGGTCAGTTCTCTAACGCCACACAGTTTACGTACGTCTCCGTCTTGCATCATGCACCACATGAAGGTACAGCACTGGCTCTATAACTTATCACTGAGGTTCCCCCCTGACGAAGGCTTTGACGCGGCGACAATTCGCATGAAATATCGCCATGCGCAACTTGGTGAGCCACATCTAACGGCAAAGCAGTCAATGATTCCTGCGACTGCGTCATCTTCGCCCCTTCCCACTCCTGAGATGCACCTACTGCGGCCAAATGTGTCGGGGCAGCGGAACCCTCCTTATGCACACTGCCAGTCTTTATGGGAGTCGCCGTTACTCGAGGTTGAGGGTTTCGCGTCCACCCGTGGGGAGGTAGCGGCGCTGGCAGCTTCTTGTGTAGAAGATATTAAGTCTCAGGAGAGACCACCAAAAGGTTATGAAAGGCGCTGGAGGTCAGGCGTTCCGGATGCCGGAGGCCCCGTAGGTGCGGGAGGCAGAGCGAGAAACGTACGGCAAGAACACGGGAAGGTCACTTCTATGACCGTTAACTCTGTGACATCTGGCGCTGCGAAAGGTGCACCACCCAATAACTTGGCGGAGCAGTGGTGCGAGTCGGAGTCACGCCGGTTACATCTGAAGGATACTCTGCTGCGCGCTCGACGTGAGGCCCACAGCACGCTTTTTGGCGACGGGGTGATCAATTTTGATAGTGTTCTTTCAATATTACAGGGAGGAATTCCTGCGTTTTCGAACGCGGCGCAGTGACTCCATTCGGTAATAATGAGCAATGCTTCGCCGGATTATTAGAAAGGGGGCGCGGGTTTTGTTTTCGGAACGTACCTGTGTTCTCGCCAAGTCACATACTGCATGGGTTACGCACACAAATCTATTCTTTACCCTATCAGGAACCAGATACCCCTTTGTATTTGGTCATTGTCACGGAACATGCACTACGTGCTTGTGGGCACCGGAATCACCCTCGATGATACCTTGCTTGCATGCAAGCAATATACCTATACTCCATTTTTGCCGTTAATATTACCACGAATTTCTAATTAACAGTTTAACTGTAGCAAATGGAATATGCGAGGCCGATTCTTGTCATCGACTTTTCGGCTGGGATTATATCGAACGAAGCAGCATGTGCGTGCCGGTTCGAAGGGTCAAGAAGATCAGTTCTCCTCTCGCGCATCACATATCATAAGCAGACGCGTTCGTGCTGTGGACTGGCTTTATATGGATCCTGTTGAAAAGTGGACAATACTCGTCGACCTTGGAAGGAGGGCTCCGACGTTGCTTGAGGACGCCCTCTCTGGAGCCCCTCCAGGAGGGGAGCAAGGTGTCAAGGCAGAGATGAATCTATTAGGAAGGTTGCTGTGTTATTGCCCTTGTGTTTCCAGGAATGGAAAGCGTGCGGCTGCAGCTGTGAGTGAGGAGCACCTTTGTGGTGTGTCTTCGCAGAAGCACAGAGGTTTGATTGATGGGCTACCTTACTGCGTCCGCCTGCAACTGTGTTTGTCGTTTCTTATGTGGGTACGATCACTCCGAGACGTACAGAACACACTTGCACACCTACGAATGCCATTTGCCACCACGCGTCGCTTTAAACGTGGAGTTGTTGCCGATGTTTTCCCAACTTGTCTATCGGAGATGTGCGTTGATCCCTTTACTACTGTAAGTCTGATGATGGACGAGTCCCTCAACAGCACCGCCGAGCAGGTGCCCGCCCCTCATGCGTGGCGACCTGACGGTTACTACGAGGACGAGGAGGAACGGAGAGCTTGGAGCTTCGCATCGAGATTAGGAAAGAGGAGGTCCTCCTGTATTCCTAGCGGTGGTGGTACGGCCGACAGTGGTGTTGCTAGTGGTCAGTCACGTCGCCGGCGTTCGTGTGTGGGTCTCACCGGTCGGGATATGGTAATGCTTCGCGAAATACAGGGAATGCGTCCAGTTCCCAGTGATGATGATGTGCTGGCAGGCCGATCGGGTCTACATGTTGGCCGGCTGCGGTTGCAGGCCCCTCCTACAAACCTGGGACAGTCGTACACAAATGGCCTGTCGGCTTCATCATATGCGCTAAGCGACGCTCAGCGAGGTGCACTCCCTTCCCCGCTTGCGGTTGACAATGAGGAGGATGAAGTTTACCATCATAACATTCATCGTGGTGAGGGATGTCCACTAGACGAAAGTGGTCAGTTGGAGTGCACGCCTGTTCACATACCCGTTTCGCTTGCTGCGGACAGAGTCGTCGTCACGCGTCACTGTGCTATGGCACACGCTGCTATATTGACATCACTTTTTGTCGAGGGACGAACCGTACAGTTTACCACAAACCATCCACTACTGCTAGATTACGTGTCTTTCCTTTTTGCTGAGCTTGTTGAGGCTGGGTGGGTAAGTGCGGCGATATGTGAGGAAAGCCTGCGTCCATATGTGCCTCTGTGGGCGGTAGCGGAGAGCGTGCTGGTATTGGTCCCACCGAAGGATACCGAGGTATGTCGTACCCATGACGTCCGGGGCACGGCGGACATGATCGTTCAGTGCGCCCCATGCTCCGTTCTTACCGAGGATGTAGGACAAATCTCTGGGAGCCGCTTTTACCGAGATTTGAGAGAAGAGGTACAGAGGCTACAAGCCACTTTAATTTCTCGAGGAAATGATGCGAGTTGGCGGGTGTCGTGGGTTCCGGTTTCGAAATCAACATCACTTTATGCAACTCCTCAGAAAGTCGATTGCGGTGATGCGGGGGAGTTCCAGACTTCAGTGAACGAGGTACTCCGCCACTGTCACACAGTCACGTTTCTTTACACACCGCGCAACTGTAGGTTTACCCCTCGTGAGATGGAGGGCTGGTGGTGGAACGGCCTCCCCAGAAGCGTGCTTGTGGTGGGTGTGAACAGTCACCCCTTGGACATTGTTTACTTCTTTCCACAGGCACCATTTTTACATAAGAAGGTTGGTAACGCGTTCCGGTACCGTGCCGTACGGCGTGTGCTTTTAAGAAAGAACGTACACGGCGGGAGGGAGGGCATTGTGCGCAACTGGCTATACCGCAGTCTTTGGTGTCGTGGGTTGGCACGCACGGGCCTTCAGGGACAATTGGCCGTGAAGGACAAGATGCGTGTATTGCCCGGCGGGGATGTTACCAAAGGTGGTGAGCATGCTGTAGACGCTCTGAAGTGGGAGCGTACGGTTGATTACCTAGCCAACCCTGGAAAGATGACGTGGATGGCTCTCGTGGCTGCGAAGCTGCTTCATATTTAACGCTACATGTGCTTTGCCAAAGGAAGGGAGGGAGTAACTGCTCTCAGACCTCCATTTTCCCCTTGTTCTTTTTTTTTTTCCGTGTGTACGTTATCTGTGGTCCTTGGAGTCTAGTACTATTCCATATTGTGTCTGTGTAAGTGTGTAGTGGGGTATCGTACACGTTATATTCTATATATCGCCCTTCATAACATTTTTAGGCACTTATTGTATATATTGCATTGTGTTTGTACGGTGCCGCTTTCTGCATTTCACTTACTGGCAGTTACACTGGCCAGCTTTGCGCTGAAGGCACCCCGACTCACCAGACATTCAATCCACAAGTCTCCGTCGGGCCTGCCAATTCTGCGGTACCTTCTGAACCTCTGCTGTGTTAACTTAAGCGTGGTGGCGGTCAAATCTACTTATCCCTTTACATCGGTTGGGCAAACATCGCGTTCACAGAAAGAATGAAAGTTTCTACTGGTAAGTGTGGTGTCATCAGCAGGGCCCTGCTCAGTGGAAGCGGTGTAAGGTCCCCACCGAAAGGAAGCTCGTAGATGTGCATGGAGACCCCTGGCGGCACCGAGAAAAAAAATGTACTTTCTATGCCGAGCGCGTGCTTTGCCGAGCGTCCGTTTTTTAAAGATTTGAACACGGCAGGCACCGCTTCAACTCTATCAAGTTAACGTGGAGTAGGTATTCTTTCGGCAACCGTACGCTTCAGCGTGTCCCCTTTAAGAACAGACTGCATATACGGCGTTGTCGGTTGGGCCAGTGGCAAATTTTATCCCTGCAGCCCTATCTCGCAACTCCTAGAACCCCTTTTTGTTACATTGCA
>NW_027124439.1:1245-1508 GCF_001457755.1 Trypanosoma equiperdum | reverse complement strand
ACAGATGAATAGCTTTGCTCATTGGAAGAAAAAATTGAATTCAAACTTCCTATGACTCTGCCAGTGTTAGTCGGCTACATGTAGAAGTCAAAAAACAAAAGTTTATTTTAAATAAACATGAAGAAAAGAAAAACTTCGCATGAAACCATAAGGGTACCCCTGTGAATTATGCGCTACTGTCAAACATAGTTAACTTCACAACCCTCAAGAAAGAAATAAATAATAAAAGTAAAATTCTAAGTTAAAAAATAAAAAGCAAGGAG
>NW_027124439.1:433-1133 GCF_001457755.1 Trypanosoma equiperdum | reverse complement strand
GATGTAGCTGTTATCAGTGTTGTGCTCTTTTTATTTTATTATTTTTTAACATGCCGCTGCGCACTTCCTTAATCCCCTCAATATTCCTGCAGTTCCCATCATAAAAGAAACAAAAGAAATCCATCAAAATAAAGTAACTGGAGTCCAAGATGTTGTAGAGCACAATGTATTTATTTTGAATAATGGAACCCTGTGATATTAGATACAATCATCTGCAATGAATAAACTAAAACATTCATTGACTCATGCCACTAAAATAATAATTAAATTGTTAAACACACATTCCCATCGTGTGGTAACTAATTCAACAAAATTATGTGACTGCATCAAGCACTCGAAGAAAGAGGAAACGTATACAATGCATAAGCCATTAGTAAAGTATAAATACAGTTTTTGGTATCAAATCCATCATATGTTACAAAGTCGCATTTCACTAACACACAAGAGCACAATTAGCTCATCATCATATGTCGGATCATCGGTGATAGAGCTTGACATTTGTATGATTCGATTCCTCCAACATTTGCCTTTACTCTTACAATCTTCTCCAACTTGTTCATAACTTCATTGTTCTCTCTGGCAGCCGTATGCTCAATAATATCATTATAGGAATATTCATCCGACTTCTTCATATTTCCCAACGCATTATGCACTCTTTTCAGACGCCACTCATAACATCTTAAACCAGATATATAAGGAT
>NW_027124439.1:0-325 GCF_001457755.1 Trypanosoma equiperdum | reverse complement strand
CGGCCTCCCCTATTTGTAGTCCAGTCATCAAAACGGGCACTATTCGGAAAAGTGAGGAAAGTTACACCCCAAGTATAAGAGGGAAGATGAGTATACAGCTGCTGCGTTGCGTACCTTGTGTCCATAATGATGTGACCTCCGTTTTCAAATTTCATTTTATTCATGGCGTTGACCGCAGCTCTCGAACCTTCGTACCGCTCAACCCTCCCTCTTTCATCACCCTTTCTGTTGTATATGAGGAAGGCGATCGTGTCTGTGAAATACGCAACAACATCAAGCATTCCTTCATGGAAGTGAAGCAATGAATGAAGCAAAAATGATCCAA
>NW_027124254.1:0-1379 GCF_001457755.1 Trypanosoma equiperdum | reverse complement strand
CTGCCACAGTCGCCAGACCGATAGCATCTCAGGGCTCTACGGTGATGGCTGATGGCCGCGCCAGTGGGGGGAAACTCCCACGAAGGCACGAAGAAAATTCCAAAAAAAAAATCTATTCGTTTTGTCTCTGTTAACACACTTCGTCAGCTGCGAATCAACTTCCACTTTTACATAAATTACACTCCCTTAAAAGCTCTTATTGTCTGGAAAGCATACCAATACCGAATTGGTAGAATCTTGTAACTGATTGTCTCCACTTCATAGAGATCGTATGCCCAGCACACATCTTCTATTTAATGCAGTTTCTGTTTTTTCATTTTTCATTTTCTTTACACACTGATATATTGTTAATCTTAGTTTAAAAATTAGCCTGATTATTTTTATTTTGTTTTACACATATAGTAGCTATTATTACCATATTTGATAAAATAGGACTTAAATATTATCCCACACTTACCCAATTCCTTCTTAAAGCTCCCACTTATGTTTATTCACTGTTGGACATTAAGATACTCCATCAGATTAAAAGCCATAGATTCAATCATATCCGCCGTCGAATATATTCAGTTTTGAGTAATACAACACATAAATGGGCTCCTACTTCTCTTTTTGATGTGTCATTATCATCTACTGTACTTTCATACATTAATCCGCTTGACTCTACATTTCCCCTCCTTTTTTATCTTCAGTCAATGCTTCTATGAATAACGTAGTGAAATATTTTGGCCTTTACACTGCACTTTCTCCCTTTCTCACTGTCGTATTCATCATGTCCTTTCCTATGATGCTGCCCATAATCATATATGTGTACAAAATTGCGAATATACCATGTTCTTCCCTCTTCATCACTCTCTTTTTGGTTATGCTTTTCTTTGATGATATTCTTTGTTCTTTCATACTCCCTTACCTACCTTTACTCACCCATAGGTTTAACTGTTTATATTTTTTTCCCACCAGAAATTTACCATCAACACTCGTATAATATTAGTATATACACACTTACAACACTCTCTTATCACTACCTTGCTGTTACCATTGCTATTCGAACCATAATTAATATCCATAAAATAAATAAGATGAACTAAATTAGAGTACCAGTCACTTTTCATACACTATTATCCTACTACTTTACACCCATAGTCCAATATAATACAAATTTAACCAAATTTTTACATTTTCATCAAAAAAGGTTAAATATCTTAGAATAGTAAATTAATAAAAAAAGAGCATAATATTTTAAAACTTTAAAGTTTTTGATTTTAAAAATAATAATCTTACAGAAGCAGCAAAAATTAGAAAAAATTTCTTATTCTTTTTCATTGTGAAATTAATCTACATGTGCTTCATTAGCTGCTCTGCTACTTTCTATACTCTGCATA
>NW_027124252.1:1891-2237 GCF_001457755.1 Trypanosoma equiperdum | reverse complement strand
GTTACACACTTGTATTTAATGTTGCACACTTGTAATTAATATGGCACACATTAAAAGTTATTGTGTATAATAGCGTTAACTGCGCATTGTTTAATATTCGTTCGTATAAGGACCATTAAATAGCTTTGTTGCACCCATTAAACACTAAAGAACATTGTTGCAAACTTGCAAATTAACGTTACACACTTGTATTTAATGTTGCACACTTGTAATTAATATGGCACACATTAAAAGTTATTGTGTATCATAGCAGTTATAATAATAATAATAATGATAGTGACAGGAGAGTGTTTGACTGTGCATATACGAATATTATAATTAGAGCAGTAAAAATAATAATAGTAAC
>NW_027124252.1:0-1845 GCF_001457755.1 Trypanosoma equiperdum | reverse complement strand
TAATAATAATAGGAGAGTGTTGTGAGTGTGTAGAAACGAATATTATAATGATATTTGTAAAAAAATGAAAAGAGAAAATCGAATCACTTCATCGAAGTTTAAGGGTGCAATGACATCGAGGGAGTGAGTGGGGAGAACATGATGAGCACTATTAAAGATAACGGAGAAAGAAAATGAAGGTATAATATACGTATATCTAACAACAAATTAGATTATTACCACAATTATGCAAAAGGAGATAATGCTGACTGTAGGTTTTAACTCTCTAGTGAATTCTAACCTTGATTAATGACAGGCTGCGTTTGCATTTCACCGAATGTAGTGTATTTTTAATATAAGTAATGAGACAAACGCAGAGTATCCAGTTACCGTGGTTTTTACTGGAGTTATAGTGGCGACAAGAAACCTGCGGTCATTAACTGAATCGCCGGAAACAAGCGAGAAACTCGTGAATTCAACGTGAATGTGGAAGCAATGTCCAAAAAAACCGTCAAACATCAGCATCGCCATCCAACTTCCCATCGAAACCTGTCACTGAATTTATTTATAGCAGCTGATTACCATCCAATGACGTAATTAAAAGAAATAGTGTACTAGGAAACAACAAACCACACTATTCAACTGCACAGGGGGAACAGCCAAGAAAGAGGATGCGATTATACTTGCAGCTCTTAATTCAAATCTGTGGAGCAGTTAAACTTGGACATGCAACTAACTACGCACTAGAAGGAACCATCTGGATACCACAATGCGAACTAGTCACGGAGCTGCGGAGAACCGGAAA
Source organism: Trypanosoma equiperdum (assembly GCF_001457755.1). Classification (NCBI taxonomy): domain Eukaryota; phylum Euglenozoa; class Kinetoplastea; order Trypanosomatida; family Trypanosomatidae; genus Trypanosoma; species Trypanosoma equiperdum. The sequence continues at coordinate 1,061 of NW_027124252.1, read as the reverse complement.
AGAGTTAATACAAAGCGGGTCAGCCAAGTGATCGCATATGACACGTTGGATTTTCTAATAGCCAAGATAACACTATACAGCCAAAAAAAAGAGGCTGCAAAAGAAACAACAATACTAGGAGCTATATTCGCAGCAGCTATTGTGGAGAAAAAGCGAGCTGGAAATTATTCAAAGCAAAATCTCAAAGTATCCCTAGACGCAACAGCGTACACTAGTGAACTTTCTGGCGCAATAACTTCGGCCATCGATGCACCATACAATGCAGCAGGGACAACCAACTACTGTCTCGGAGACAAAGCCGAAACCAGCGACGGCCGACAACAGGTAACTGCAACGCAGTGTACAGAACTGACCTCGTCAAGCATGAAGAGGACGGGATAATCAACCCAACCAGTAAATTCTAAAGGGTTTCTGAGCATAACCGGACGCGGCACAACGGGGCAATGAGGTTTCTTCGAGACAACACTAAGTCAAACGGCCAGCTCCGTAATTTTTATTGGGAAGAGAGGCAAGGCGCAACTCGCATTCGGTCTGATACAAGCGACAACAACTCAGAAGCCGATAGGCACCAGCTTACACAACATAAAACGAGGAGGCCACAGCACAGATACTACTTTCTTTCAACGCGTTCATACCGCAGTCCGAACGGAAAAAAATCTCCAGATAGCACCCTAAACAAAAATTGACGAGACCACAATAAAAAGGCTAACCGCTTCCGCTACCGCAATAGAAGCGATAAAAAAAATTTACCGGCAAGAGAAGGTAAAAAAACAGAAGACCTCGACCCCATTTTTTTTTTGAAATTTTCTTCGTGCCTTCGTGAGAGTTTCCTCCCACTGGCGCGGCCATCAGCCACCAGCGCAGAGCCCTGAGATGCTATCGGTCTGGCGACTGTGGCAGACAGAGTCTCCCTTTTTTATTAAGCCTAACACCCTCCATAACGTTTTGTTGCAACTGCGCAGTTGAACGGCATACAGCAGATGGGGCGAGAAGCCCCCCACCACAGACTCTCCCAAAGATGTCAATTAGCGGGCCGGGATTCTCTTCCACATCACCGGACA
>NW_027124250.1:37791-49926 GCF_001457755.1 Trypanosoma equiperdum | reverse complement strand
TCGGATGATGCCATTCTTGAACGCCTTAATACTCTCCAAGCTTGTAACGATCAGTTAAAGGAAGAACTTCGTGAACTGGAAGAAAGGCAGCAAGTAGAATTAGCTAATGTGACACAGGAGGCAGGTGGAACTCGTGGATATTGTGGTGTTACTGTTTTTGTTGCTTCTACTTCAAGTAGTGTTGGTAGTGTTAGATCGCTTTTGGGTGCAGATAGTTGTTTACCTTGTATAAATCTAGAGACCGCTGACTGCGGTGCTAAAGAAGCGGAATGCTGCATTTCTCATAGGGAGGTTGTCGGAAATGGTAGTCACTGTGTTGATGTATTGAAGGGTTCTGAAAAGGTATCCTCGCGGGTGCAAACTGATTCCCCGGAAGCAATCGGCGTTGTGTGTCGGTCTTTTGTTGATATGACCGAGGATCGAGAAAATGGTGAAAGGGTTGATTATGGGAACTTAAATGGTTTATCGTACTGTAATTTTAGTGGGGACATTCCCGATGATATCGGCATGGGTAACTTGGTGATCTGCCGCAAGCAGTCTAAATGCAACAAGAGTTGCCAGGTAGATGATGGCGTGGTTCCACTTGATGATAGTAATGAAGCCGAGTTGCGCGTTGAGGATTGTCAAACGTTGCCGGATGTGACGAGAAATCGTGTTGAACTGCAAAGGGAAGAACAGTCACGTTTGCACAGCGAGAATGGAGGCTCTGAGAAAGAGGTACACACTGCGGAGCTGGATCATACCACGCTGAAGCATAACGTTGTCGAAGACCTCTTTGCCGAGAAGGTGCTGACAATACCTCTCGTTGTGGAATATCTGTTTAGGGCTGTTTTGGACGCGCATGAATACCTTGTACGGCACCACGTAAACTTCCAACGTAAATTGCTTAGTCGTTGCGATGTTATTGAGCGAGCAGCCAGTGATGCTATGATCGAGGGTGAGCGGCAGTGCGAAGAGTTCATGGCCGTTGTTGAGGGTGCGGAGGTGGAGCGACAAGGTCTGCTACGTCAAATTACTGAACTTCAGCAGGAAGTTGCTACATTCAAAGCCTCTTCAGAAAGAGTTGAGTCTGAACTTTGTTCCAATAAGGAGGAGCACAGCAAGGTTATAAGAAAGTTACATGAAAAACTTGACGCCACACAGCATGAGATGGAGGTGGTCAAGGTCGAGTATGCAAACTCTTTACACAAGATGGAACTCGTGAAAACTGAGAACGCAAACGTCCTGCACCTATTTTCCGAACTGAAGAAAACAGCAGCAGATGTTGAGGACGAACAGCGACGGGAGGTTGTTCGGCTTCAGGAGGCGCTGAGGGAAAAGACGCACACCTCTCGTGAACTACTCGAACTAACGGAGCAGAAACTCGCAGCAGCATTGGAGGAGGTTGACCAGTGCAAGTGTTCGCGCGAAGACTTGGAGAAACAGCTGCGGTCAACCAAGTCAAGTCTTGATCGCGTTATTCCCCGTCTTGAGCGTGCCGAAACGGAACGGGACTCCCTGGAGTCTCAGCTGCTTGATGCCACGCAGGAAGTACAGTTGTTGACCCAGAGAAACCGTACAGCTGAAGAAGCCTCCCGTCGACAGGCAGACGCCCTCACTGCAACTGTGGAGGAGCTACGGGAAGCCAACACGAAGTTGGGAGAATCCTGCAAAGAGCAACAGGCCCAATTGGATTCGTTGAAGGCGCAGTTGGCCGTTGCTGAAACCGAGTTGGAGCGGTTGCGTATGCGAGCAACACAGCAAGAAAGTGATGCCCAACGCTTAAATGGAAAGTTATGTGAGTTGGAATCTTCGAGCACCCTTCAGGTCGAGGAAGCCGCCGCAGCTCTGCGGGCTGCCGAAATGCGTATTGCTGCTCTCGAACCACGTAAAGCAGCTCTACAAGAAGAGGTAGATCACGTACGACGGAAGAATTGTGAACTTCAGGGGTGTTGCGACGAACTGAAGGAGCGCCTTCGTCAAGCGGCCGATACAACTCAAAATGCAGAACAAATGCACAACCGCCGCGTTCAGCAGCTCAATGAGCAAGTGGAGGCGCTACAGCTTGAGGTCAAGCAACTGCAGGAGGCTCACGACGGACTGGTTGCCGATAGGGAGCAGTTGGTTCGGGAGCAAGTGGGTGCCGCCCAAGAGACCGAACGGATCAAGCAAAATCTCGAGAGGTGTAATCAACAGAAGGAACGGCTGCAAAATGAGATACAGTGGCAGCGGGAGTCCTATGAAAGTGAAATACAAGCTGCCCAGGAAACGCTGAATGGTGCACGGGAGGAGCTCAGCAAGTGGCGCCACACCTTAGAAGAGGCGGAGGCTCAGCAAAACGCCATGCGGGACACGATAAGTATGTTGCAGGTGGAGAGAACAAGCAACCACGAGCAGATCAGGGCTGTCCGGCTTCAGCTGCGCGAATACCAGGAGCTCCTTGCACAGGAGCGGGGGTATCTGCATGAAACGGGACTCAAATTTCTGCGGAGCTGCAGCGATGAATGTAGTGTACAAAAATCCCCGAGTGTGCCGTACACTCCACAGAGAGAATGTGGTACGCGAGAAACTTGTTCCCTAACTTCAGCACCTGCCGGATGTTGCGACTCCCAAAAAACGCAAGGGTCAGCGAGCCAGAAGTCGATTGCACGGCTGCGAAACATTGTGGCACAGAAATCTCTGCTCCTAGAGGAAAGAGAGGCTCAGGTGGAGTCGTTGTACAGCGAGATGAAGACCGCTATTGTACATGTCGTGCAAGAAGCAAGGAACGCACAACTTGGCTCGAAAGCCTTGGCGCCGGTGGATCAGAGGGAATTATTGTTGAACAATATAATGCATAACTTGTTACTCCGACTCGGTCGCCTCTCGCGGGTGGTGCGGGAGCCTAGCACTGACAGCACGGGGTCGGGATCCCGGGACCCTGCGAATGCGGAGGTTTCACCGAACTCCAGTACAAATCCGGAAGCCGTACTGAATTTCTCATCAGCTGCTACTCCTAAAGAACGTGTTAGTGGGGGAGGGGATGAAAGCACGGATGCCAGATGATCAATGTTTATTTTTCAATAGAAGCTTCTCGCAACAGAATAATCTCGTTTTAGTGAAGAGCACTCGAGCGTATTGCAAAGTGGTGCGGGACGGGTTGTGATGGCACGACCAGTAGGGAAGCCTGAGGTGCAGGGAGCATCAATTTTTTTAAATCCTGAAATCCTCGTAGTATTGTGAAGGAGTGCGAAAAAGTCGCTGAGCATGTTACCAGTTAGCAAAGGCGTTGTGAGAATCGGGCCATGATTCACTCCGTCTTTTGTACCATTTTTGAATTCAGGATAAAAATGACGCACTCCTCCTTTGGACCGGAGTGCAACCCGCACCCTCGTTCTGTCCGTTAGGGTCCTACTGCTTTTTTTTTTGCTGTTGCTGCTACTTGACGTGGTACTACTGTGTACAGCTCCTATTGCCTTTACTTATGTGGTAATGAAACGGTGGTTTGTTGCGATGCGCGTGTTGCCATTTGCTGTTGAGTGTCCTTGTGGTTTATATGTAGAAGAAACATGGTTGAGACGGTCGAAATTCAATTATTATTATTATTATTATTATTATTACCGTGGGTTCCATTTTCATAAGCAAGCGGTGGCAGACGTTGTTATTATGGGTTGTTTTCTGCACTTCCTTTCCCGCGGTTGCGGGTCATGGTTTCCTACTTTCTACCACACGGACCATCCCTTCCACGTGACGACGCGACCGACGTTGCTGTTATAATGAAATATGCGGACTGACCTTTCACAATGGCAGAGAGAAATTGAAGGACTTGTACCCAACTTGTGTTGTTGTGTATCTGTAGACATATATATCTGATCTGGTGTGGTTTCACACTGGTTGGATGTATAGTTGCCGTTTGGTTTCGTGTCAGCGGGGTGTTCTTGCGGCAACGTGTCTTCTCGTTTATTGCGCTTTCTATTGTGCCTTTTTTAATTGCTTCTCTCATATATGAACATTTGCCCCTATTATGGATAATTTCAGTGGCATTCAGTTACTTTGCTTGTTTAAGGAGACTCCGAACTCCCCCCGCTATATGCATTGAGGGGGGGGGGGAAGGATAGAAACCCGGTTAATGTTTGTTGCGCAATTCGGACTCCAAAGGTGTTCAAGAGTTATTGACTTTTCCCTTCACCCATTTCTTTATTTTCTTCTAACCGCACGGACTTGTTGCGCCACGGGGCTCTGGATTAGTGTTGTAGTTTTTTTTTCTCTTTTTCACAGATCAGGTGTAAGTGGCTGTAGCAGTGGAAAAGGGAAAGCACTTGGAGATACAGGAAGCTGTGTCGCAAGGAAGGTGGAATATTTTTTTTTTCAGAGTGGAGGGGTAGCGAAGCAAAATAAGCCAAAGAAACGCGATTGCCTTTGTGTGTGTATGCGTGTGCCGTACGAGTGCACTAGAGGTGGATATAGCTAGCGAATAAACTCCATGAAGTCGTCCGACATATTCTTTGCATACCGTCTCACCCCCGTTGTTTTTAAGAGTCGACAGCATGACAGCGGTGTGAACCAATATGGTTTGAAACCCACAAACGCCTACGATTACATCAACCCGACGAATCTTATTAACTTTGGACGTGGTACAACTTTTGACAATTTGGGCGTAAGGCGTGCGGGTCGCGGTGAGATTGATTCCTCCCCGTCCCACAGCGGCTCACCGGTATTCACACAAGCGAAACTCATTGGCCTCAGTGGAGAGGAACAGTTGACGATGTGCCAATCCGAGACGATGGCACTTCGGTTGTGTATGGCGAAGGCGGGAAAAGAGACCTGCGAGCGGGAGAGTCGGGCTCTGGATTCATGTCTTGGGCGGGTTGGACACCTACGGCGGGCAATGAGTGAGGCGTGTTGGGAGTTCAACGACTGGTTCATACAAAACGTGTCAGATAACCACACAAAACCGTTTCAACACCGACCGCACGACTGGCGGCACTTTTACGCGCAGGAAAAACTTGTGCGAGAGCGGCAGCAGAATGGTCATGCGTATGGGCGGAGACCAAAACAATTCTCGTTTGGCGCACGCTACGTGAAGACTGATGGTTATGGCAAGCGACCCCGTCTGCCGTACAACAAGTAAATTTCCGCGGGTGTTTGTCGGCTTTTCGATATAACTGTCAATGCGTTAGGGAGGAGATGGATGAACGTGGTGTCATAGGATGGTGATGATTACTCCAGCAGATTCTGCGTATGCTATTATTTTTCGTTGCGATGATCTTGTAGCATATATATATATATATATATGTGTGTGTGTGTGTAGGTATAGGTGTAGGTGCGAACACGGATGCCGTGGGGCCCACTTAGCGTTCAAGTTCCTTCTCTATCCGTTCACAGTGCGCTGTTGTTCTAGGAGTGGCCGGGGAAAAGTCTGTTACATAACGTTGCACTGGTTATGTGTCAGCGAGTTATTTTGCCTAACACATTTTTCTCCATCCACCTTCCACCTTTCTGATACTCACGTCTGTGTGTGCTTGCGGTGCTTTACCTTCCCCGTCAAATGGTAACAGGTGCAACTGGCCGCCGCCGACATTAGAAAGGAGCTTGCGCTTATATAACTAATCACGGCTCCGACTCCTGTGGGACGGGCCACAGCGACGTTGCCATTCATTTACTGACGCTCTTAGCGGGATATGCGCCCCGTGATTTACCCCCTCTTCTGTTGAATCCCTTTTCTTCTGTTGTTGCACTGCCACTGCTGCAACACCCCTGCGCTGAGAATTAATTCACAAGGCGCAGGTACATACATATATATACATTAGCTTTTAAAAAATTCCTGTTCCTTGGGGGTTTGGTAAAGGTTACTGACTAAGGTGGGATAATGGTGGAATATAAGAGCGCCGCGGCGATTGCTCAGGCTTTGTTTACAACACACGGCAAAGACTCCACAACCTTCAACCGCCTTTTGCGGGATCGCATAGGCAAACGCGGTGATCGCTTCACGGAGGACCATCCCGATACTTTCCTGTACATCGAGCGCAGTAAGAACGCGAATGTTGTGGCTTACACTGCCCGTTTTGTAGATGCCGAGACGAAGAAACCCGTCCCCTCCGGTGTCGGAAGAGATTGTATCATCAAGCATGATGGTCCCGTTCATGCCTACTTTATAACCCTCGATCCTCAGCAGATGGAAAAACTTCGGGCGAAGGGCCGCACGAGTCTCATTGATGATCTCAACTTTGTGCAAAGGAAGATGGCGTATGGTTGCAGTGGCAAGAGCTTTGACGTAGCCTCGGCGTCCCGGGAGTGCGATAACCCGGCAGATTTCAAGCGGTGGATGAGCGCGTTCGACCCATATACGCTTTCGTATGTGGCGCTGGCCAAATACCCGACGCTGCTGCTGACGCTAAAACCTGTGAAAGACTCAAATGGCGAAGAAAATGACACAGCCGTTGCCCTTATCGCAGTTATCGGGGGTGAGCTGAGCGTCGTCAAGAAAATTTATGTAAGTAGCACAGAACCTAAGCATTTTTATGAACTTCCAACGGTGAACTACATCGAAGTCTTTGGGGTGTCTGTTGACAAAGGGAGCGACACATACGAGAAGAAGGCGCCCTGAATAAAGTTCAATGAATTTTCCTTCTTGTACCATCAGTACTGTCTGGTATTGTTATTGCTAGTTTTTTTTACTTGTTTCTTGTTGCTTTATTTATACCGGGGCTAAGCGAGATCATGAAGAATGGGCAAGAGAAAAACAGGAAAGAAGGGGTGTCGTTAAAGACGCTGTGGAAAAGGTAAACAAAAAACAAAATGTCAGGTGCATTAGGTTTTTAAAAATATGAATATATTCCGGCCAACGAGAAGTCACGGAGAAACGGCAATAATAGTAACGAATGGGGGTGGGGTACACGGATGGGAGGGAAGGGAATGAAAAAGCGTGGGAAATTCACGAATGTCCCTCAACTGCTCTTCTTCCTCTCTTTCTTTACCTATGTACTTCAGTCCAACGCTGAATATTTTCACTACCTCTTTCCCTTTCCCTCTCTTACTACCCGGGCAAAAACCACAGGAAGGGAGACCGACCGTGGTGATACTGGGGATTTAAATAAACGGATAAGAACAATCTTTCCTCTGTTACCCTCCAACATACGTGTTTGTGGGTAGGGAAACACTGAAAACTCTCGTGTGCGGCGTATGTGCTTGTGAAGGATGCGAGCGATGCCACTAAATGTCTCCGATATGGAGAGGGAAAAGGATCGGGGTGTGCAGCTTTTGAGTATATTTATATGTCGCCCCATCTTCTTTTATTTGGTTTTGTTTGGTTGCTCTCTCTCTATCTTTCTTTCTTTCTTCCTCTTTTTTTGTATGCGCATGTTGAGCGATCCATACTATGTGTCAGTGTGTGCACATCGTGTGGTTGCCGCCTTGTCTTCACCGTATGCTCTCCGCTCTTTGACATTTTGCTTTTGCATTGTTGCCGATAAAAAACCCAGTCCCGCGCGATTTAGTTTTATATTCATCAGTTTTGTGTGTATGTGCATTACCTCGCACTTTTTCTTTCTTTCTACTTTCTTTGTAATGCTTTACTCCACACATAAACTGCCGACTACACGGCGACACTGGCTCAGCACATTCCAAAGAGGAAAAGGACCGCGTGCATGCCACCTAAAGGCGGGGGAGCGGGCTCAAAGAAGCAACAGGGCGGTAAGAAATGCAAGGATGATGAAGCTGATTTCGATGCACAACTGGCCAAAGCGTTGCAAGAGGTTCAAGTGAGCAAAGACAAACAAGGTGGTGACGCTAACAAAAAGGCACAAAAAGGAAAGCAACGAACGAGTAAGCAGGAGAGCAATGGGGAAGCGAATGACAACAATGACGCCAGCGACCCGAAGGTTGTCAGCACCGCTGACCACCCCGACAACCCGTACCCACAAGTGGCGGAAGGAATGAAGCGGCAGACGTGGCCGGAACCGACTATTCCCGTCAGTCAGCAGTTTGCGAGGGGCAATTTTCCTGTCGGTATCATTTGTGAGCATCCTGGTGAGGTTAATGCGTACCGCTACAGCAGCGAGGAGAAACGTGCAATGGAGCACGCGACTGAGGAACAGGTGCAGGACCTGCGGTATGCGGCCGAAGTGCATCGACAGGTGCGCCGCTACGCCCAAAGCTTCATAAAGCCCGGTATTTCTCTCCTCAGCATGACTGACCGCATTGAAAAGAAGCTGGAGGAACTTATTGAGAAGGATGGCCTTAATCGCGGTCAGGCGTTTCCAACAGGTTGCTCGCTCAATCACGTCGCTGCTCATTACACACCGAACACTGGTGATAAATGCGTGTTGACGTATGACGATGTTATGAAAGTGGACTTTGGGACTCAGATTAACGGTAGAATTATTGACTGCGCCTGGACGGTTGCTTTCAAGGACGAGTACGAGCCTTTGCTTACCGCGGTTAAGGAGGCGACATATGAGGGTGTTAAGCAGGCTGGCATCGATGTACGACTGTGTGATGTTGGGGCGGCAATTCAGGAGGTAATGGAGTCCTATGAAGTGGAACTGAATGGGAAGGTGTACCCCGTGAAGAGTATACGAAACCTCTCGGGGCATACCATTGCGCCATATGTCATTCATGGGGGAAAGTCGGTGCCGATTGTACGTGGTGGAGAGGCGACACGCATGGAAGAAGGCGAGTTGTTCGCTATCGAGACATTCGGCTCCACTGGTCGTGGGTTCGTGCAGGAGGACATGGAATGCTCGCATTACATGATGGTACCAGGGGGCGAAAAGACACAGGTACGTTCGGACAAGGCGCAGCAGTTGCTAAGGCACATTCATAAAACATACAACACGCTGGCCTTCGCGAGAAAGTGGTTGGACCGTGACGGGCACGACAGGCATCTGCTGAATTTGAACCAGTTGGTGGAGGCTGGTGCAGTGAACAAATACCCACCCCTCTGTGACATACGTGGCTGCTACACTGCTCAACTGGAGCATACTCTTATTTTGAAACCTACCGCAAAGGAAATCCTTTCTAAGGGCGACGACTACTAATTTATTTCGTTGGAGGTGATGGCATTCGTGTAAGTTTCCTTTAGGAGGGCGCATGAGGGGATCGGGTCAAGACATTTCATCCGGTTCCTGTGGGTGGAGTCATAGTTTCAGTGAATGTTAAAGGGGAAGGGAAGGAAAGATGTAGGAAGGGATGAGCAAACACACATACATGACAACAACTACGAGCGTAATGCTTCCACTCCCCGCTCGAGTTGTTAACGTTTAAGTCCAAGTTTGAGTTTCGAATCCGTTTCTCTTTTTAATTCTTCCTTCACCATTCTGTTGGGACCGCAATGGTTTCTGCGACGAAACCGAATAGTGTATGCATGCGTCGTCATGGTGGAGATGGAGTGCAGCTAATAAATAAATAAATAAGCATTAAGTGCCGCAGCTACAAGCAGGAGCAACAGCAGTCCCTTTCCTCCCTTGGTTTTCGGCCTGCTTGTGTTTCCCGTGCGACGAATTAAATGCGACCAGGGATGTCAAGGACGATCAAACAGAAACAAACGTGGTTTGTTTTCAACATGTCTCCCCACTGGAAACTGAATGCACGACATTTGTGTGTATCTGTGTGTTATTCGCGTATTCCCACTTCATGTCACGTAGCGAGACACTAGGTTTCTCTACAATGGGATGTGGAGTCGGAACTTTTTCGTCTCGTTGGGTAACTGCGGTTGTTTCCCCTTTCAATGGTTTTCTACACGTGTGAACACGAATATATGTCGTCATTTCCCTTTAAGAGTCATTGTGTTGTGTCTTCCCTTTTTTTTCTTTCAACCCGGAGCTCACACCTATTGGAAGAAACCTTACCGCCTAAATTTATAGGAGAGATGGGTGCGGTGGGTTACATAAGAGGAATGGGACAGGTAAGTGAAAGGGGCAATATGAAATGGGTGAGCATTGCGCAATCTATAAGGTACATTACGAATGGAGGGGAAGGTACACAAACAAAGCGAAGGAAGGACTGTAGTGCGGAAAGCAAGCAACGGAATCTCCGTCGACCTCACAGATTGTGGGTTTGGCGGGGGAAACAGCGAGAAAAGAGTGCGAGCAAGGTAACGATGTTAACGGCGATTTATTAAACCGTTCCTCCCCCATTGTGGGCCATCCTAAAGATCTAATTTCTTTCTGCGCTCTTCCTCACGTGAGATACACTGATGTGTGTATCTGTATCGATATATATATATGCATGCCCTTATTTACTTTTCTCAACATAATGATTATCGCACATTATTATTTTTATTACCGCCGTCACCGCACGAGGTGCGAGCTGTTGTGTTCAAACTTGGTTCCTGTAGAAACCGTCGAAACCTCCTCTATCGCTTGACGAGGAGTGCGCACATTGTTACGGCTAACAAAAGTGTCGCTAACTACGAAAGACTGTGGAACCGAATTGATCGGAGGGTGAAATAGGAAAAACGGGGGAATGTTTCGGCGATGTGGTTTGCCACTGCTCAGCTCAACGACCCCTGCAGGGTTTTCCTCCGCCTCCTTTACGGCCGGTCTCGGCGAAGAGAATGAGAGGCTTGAGTCCATGAGAACAAGGCACACGGGAACGGCTGAGGATGAAGGCTGGAGCGGGTCCGCAAAGCGCGGTAGCGGCGGGAGTGCCGCTGTGAGACCCACTATTGAAACCTACCGGGCAATGACCAACACGGAACTCGAAACCCTCTTGAAGCAGCGTGAGCAACAAGTTCGTCAGTTGCGGGTGGTCTATGAAAATTTTCATTATGAAGTGGACAAATGCTTCCGAACAATGGTGTTCGATTATCACGAAAAGGCACTCCAGCTCTCGCAGGTGCACGGAAAGATGCAGCTTGGTTCGCTACAGATTAGTCGGGAGGCCTTAGTGAAGATGCGTGAGCAACAGGAAATGTACAGCCGAGACCATCGCATCGTTTTAACCATTTGTACGGTCCTTTCATTTGCCTTTTGGGTTTGGGTTCGGAGACATTATGTCCACCGCGAGGAGCTTTACGGGGTTCAGCCAGAGCGACAACAGGATAGTAGCGCAAGAGAACGGACTCGTTCAGTGAGCGGCGCCGGAAGTTTCAACGAAAATCTGTTCACTTCCGCTAAACGAAATAGCCGAAACGTGGAAACGTCGTGGGAACGGGAAGTCCGCGAGAGCGGTAGAACAAGAGGACACCAAAGCGTATGATGTTAACGAATTCCATATTCTTAATAGCTTACAAATTATCGTGTTGTATTAACATCCCACGTGATTAGGCAGACTCAGAGAAGGGACTGGAAAATATGGCAGTAACTTCCTTGCTCGCTGTTTGCTTGGAAGATCGTTTGCCTCCAGATGGTTACGTTCCTCTCCCTCCACCCTCCTCTTATTTTTTTTTCCCTCTGTCTTTGTTTAATCTGGCAATATTGACGTGAATGCGGCAGTTCCCACAGGTATCATGCAGTGCCTGGTAGTCCACTACCTTGAACCTAACCCAATTATCGTGCAATGTTAGCATCTTCTTTTCCTTCTGCGGTAACAAGGTTTCACAAGAGATATCATAAAGCTCGCGTGAGATATTCTGGAAAGAAAAGCAGGAAGAATGGAACCAGCTTGCAAATACGACTTCGCAACGAGTGTCCTCTTTACAGAGGCAGAACTACACACTCGCATGCGCGGTGTGGCGCAGCGTATTGCCGATGACTACAGCAACTGCAATTTGAAGCCACTTGAAAATCCTCTGGTAATTGTGTCTGTATTGAAGGGCAGCTTCGTCTTCACTGCTGACATGGTTCGCATTCTTGGTGATTTTGGCGTCCCCACACGTGTGGAATTCCTGCGGGCCTCGTCATATGGTCACGATACTAAAAGTTGTGGTCGAGTTGACGTGAAGGCTGACGGTCTTTGTGACATCCGCGGCAAACATGTCCTTGTTTTGGAGGATATACTTGATACTGCGCTGACGTTGAGGGAAGTGGTGGACAGCTTGAAAAAGAGCGAACCCGCGAGCATTAAAACCCTCGTGGCTATCGACAAACCCGGTGGACGTAAAATACCTTTCACTGCGGAATACGTTGTGGCGGATGTTCCCAATGTGTTCGTGGTTGGCTACGGGTTGGATTACGACCAATCATACCGTGAGGTGCGTGATGTTGTAATCCTAAAACCGAGCGTGTATGAAACATG
>NW_027124250.1:35461-37781 GCF_001457755.1 Trypanosoma equiperdum | reverse complement strand
GTAAATGCGGTCGCTGATGTGCTGATGGTGGGAGGCAACGGGGTTCTGTGGTGCAATTACCCGTACGTAAATTTGTTCTTTCCCATGCTTCCTCCCTATTTAATGTTACCTGTGTAAGCAGGTAGCTCTTGTGCCTTGTGCTTGTTTTGTTATTTCCCCTACGCTTGTTTCACAATGATCATACTTGGGGAAGATATGTGAGCACAAGGGATGAATGAATGGGAAAAGGATGTAAAGAATAGCTAATAAAGAAACCGGTATGAGAAGAGAGGAGAGTTCTTTCCCGTGTAACACATGGAGCGTAGCGATGAACGAAGCGATGGATAACATTACCGTTGTTCCTGTAATGTGTGCCGACCTCGGTGGTTGATGGTGGTGTACTGGTAACAGTTGCTTGTCAATCACTTGCTTTTTTGCCCTGTGAGTCCAGGTCGGTGGTGTTGTGCCTCACTTGAGGAGTTGAGGATGGATGAGTCATGAGGATGCTTACGAGTGGGTGAGACTAATTCCAGCGGTGCATATGATTCCTACTTCAAGCTCCGTTTGCATCTCTCCGAGGCAATATACCACCATCGTTTGTGAAGTGTTGTCGTTGCTTTGTGTGCTCGACGATGATAGCTCCCTTTCTCTCTCTATCTTTTTCTAAACAATTTTCTAGAGGGTTTTAAATGTTTTTTCGCCATATTTTGATATTTCCTTATTTTTGAGATAATATATATGTGTTCCTCTGCTGTTGTGAGCAATTACGGGTTCATGGCGATGTAGTCTTTAGAAACTCTTGTTGGGAGAGTGCTGTAGTTACCTTTACTGCATCACAGCCCACATATTTTTCAATAATATGACCTCTTGAACAGTATTATAATTGGTCACGGTGCTGAGAATTATTGTCTTTCTTTATTTGCTCACCATGTTGTCGGTTTTATTTGTGTCTTACCATCTTTTTTTTTGTTTCTCATTTATGACGTGAAGGGGCGTTGTTAACCCGATTTACTATTGAGAAGAGTTTACCCGTCTTTGTGTATAAGGAAGGCGAACTGGAGACGAACAGTTCTCTACAAGGTAAGTTTTTGTTTCAAGAAAGAAAAACTGGAAGACCGGCGTATTGTTTATAACAGAAGGTGCGAAACAAGTAGGTACTCACTTTAGTTGCGATACTTGAATCAGACTAAAATTGTACCTATTCAGCACACCGCAGTAAATTTCGATAATGCACTCGGGCCATCCTCTCAAACCGAACTTTGTTGGCAGGGATGCTGACGGAAATGTTACGGTTGATGGCAGATCATATCCCATGGCGGAAAGTGTTGTCGCCACGGAGAGCACAATTCACCGAAGCATGAAGGAAATGGCACAGACGCTTGCCAACGCTTACAAGACACTTAAGCACCGCGATACCCACAATAAGGGTAATAGCGCATTGGCCCCAATCACCGATGAAAATCCACTAATTATTATTTCTGTCCTGAAGGGCAGTTATATTTTCACGGCAGACATGGTTCGTTACCTTGGAGACTGTGGGCTACCTAACGTTGTGGACTTTATACGCATTACTTCATACAGGGGAACCACGAAAAGCAGTGGCACCGTGCAGGTGCTGGATAACCTGCGCTTCACTGAATTAACGGGGAAACATGTACTTATTATGGAAGACATTGCCGACACGGGGCGTACAATGAAGCTTTTGGTGGAGAAGATCCGCCGGGAGTACCGACCTGCCAGTTTGAAGGTGTGCGTACTTGTGGACAAGCCCGGTGGTCGCGTTGTGGACTTTAAGCCCGAATTTGTTTGCCTGACTGCACCAACTAGATACGTGGTTGGTTACGGCTTCGAGGTGAATGACAGGTACAGGAACTACCGTCACGTCTTTGTTTTAAAACCGGAGTATGCGAAACGGTACCCGAGCAAATTGTAATCGCCATGCTATCTCCCCATCTAATAGATACTTATTCCGTATGAATTCCATTTTTGTTTTTTTGTTTTTTTTTTCCTTTCAGAGAAAAATTATTTTATTGTGTTCCTTTTTTGTTTTGTTTTCATTTCCTTCAGAGATGCGGGGGGGGGGTGAGAAGAAGTTAAAAACTACTTTCCGAGACAGCCTGGGAACCCTGTAAGAAGGAGGAGTGCCGAGCGTAACACGAAGTAAGAGCTGCCTTCTCTGGTCAAAATTACGCGGCACAGGGTGGGGGGTGTCCAACGGCGATGATGCTGATGGTAACAGTGTTGATACAACGTAGCAGCAAAGGGAGGAGGACAAAACAAATAAAAAATAAAGAAAAGGAACTTTAAAATAAGTGGGATGCGCATCCCTTAGCCGTAAGGC
>NW_027124250.1:21425-35432 GCF_001457755.1 Trypanosoma equiperdum | reverse complement strand
ATATATATATATATATCACTGAATCTCTTAGGGTAAGACCGACATGTTGGGGTAAGATGGAGGACGTCGATAAAATCGCCTCTGGAGGTAAAGTTAGGTAATTTATTTAACAATACATACGTATGCATTTGACAACTGGATGCATTCATATATACTGGTCTGTCTATTTGTCCTATTGTATTGTTGTTGGTGCCGTTACCTCCGTATTATTATCATTATTTTCATCGTTGTGTTTTGTTTTGATATAGGCGATAGAGAACAGATGCTACATTATGCCGTCACTTGTAGTTGTCTACCCTGGAAAGAAGAAAGGTTGGATCGTTTTTTTTTTTTTCTGATGAATGATGACCATACGGTGACATAAAGGACAGGAGAAGGCTCGTACGGAGCGGTTTGTCTCTTCGTGGTATTTCGCCATGTTCATCGCACCCCAGTCTTTATAACACATCGTGAGCTTCAGATGAAGGTGATTTAACTTGGTTAGTAGGGAAATTATACGGAAACGGAATGAGGCGCGTGGTTGCTTTGTGCGTGGACCTGTGCGCTGCGTTTGTTTATTTGCAGTCGTGCTCAACGGCCAGAACCATTAGGGGAGGTTAAGGTCTTATGTTCGTAGGTTCCAGAAGCCTGGACATTTATTTGCGGTTTTATATTTCTTTTCTATTCACTTCGATTTGTTGCGCATTTAATTAATGGTGCTGTGTTGGCCGTTGGGGGTGAGAAAATTAACGGAGGCTAGGCGGCTGTTGCAAATTAAAGTCTTCCCACCTCCCCTTATCGTGGCGCACCGGATGTGTGAAGTGCTAAAAACATGCGGCACGAGAGTGGGTGAATGTGTAGACGCACTTGTTTACGAATGTACGCCGTTTTGACAATCCATTGGCCTATATCTTTTCTTTCTAATCTCATCCCACCGAATTTCCTCCCATATTTTGATGGCGCACCACATATATATAAATATATGTATATATATATAAGGTACGGGAAGAGGGGCTCAGCTGAACCTGCCCTGCCAATCCACGCTAGTCTGGAATGACAAGCCGAGCCCCTTGGGATGCGTGTACCACTCAATCCACTCCACAAATGGGCAATGGAGCTCAAAGCCATCATCTCTCAGGATGGAGGCGTTTTCCACGTGGCCAACAGATCGGCAGTGGAAGCTTCGGTAGTGTTTTTCTCAGCCACGACACGCTTCCGGGGAGTGAGTGGTACGGACAGTTGGTCGCGGTAAAGGTAATACAATTGAAAGCCATCTCCGACGACGAGGTTGCCCATGCGATGAACGAGGTTGCCATTCTCAAGAACTTACGACATACAAACGTTCTGCAGTACGTCGACAGCTTTGTGGATGATGAACAGCAGCTTTGCCTCGTTACTGAGTACATGGCAGGGGGCGACCTATCTTTGCTTCTTCGCGGCAGTGGGGTTTGTGGGAGTAGATCCGGCTCCAACGAGAAACGGAGGAGTGTCTGTAGCGGTGGAGGAGATGCATCCATGCGTTGTGGGTCGAGATCCAGTGGGCGCCGGAATGCATGGAAGACTACATCTAGGGGGGATAAGTCTCCCAGCGAAGAGCATCAGCAATGGATTGAATCCTTCCGCATTGTGGATTTGGTTCGGCAATGCCTTGATGGGCTCGCTCACCTACATGAGTGTGGCATCATTCACCGTGACGTGAAGCCGGCTAATGTGTACCTGACGGAGAGCGATGTGGTGAAGATCGGTGACTTTGGTGTTAGCAAGGTCGTCAGCCCTACGGATCCAAAGCTTGTTACCTTCATCGGCACACCGTTTTACCTTTGTCCAGAGCTCTGTCTTGGTGAGCCATATTCGTTTGGGGCTGATATATGGGCACTTGGGGTACTTACTTACGAACTTTACTGCATGAAACTCCCATTTGCTGCTGACAATGTGCTCGCTCAAATTCATGTCGTTACAGAAGGGCAATACGACAGAGAGGCGCTGCATTGTGAGCACACTTTTACACCAAAACAACTGCATTTGTTGGAATCACAATACGGCGATGCTTTTACTCGACAAGAAAAAACTCTGCATCAGCTTGTGGTTGTTTTGGTGGAGCGGATGCTTGTCATGGATCCGATGGAACGCCCTTCAGCGGCGCAATTACTTCGCGAGTTTTTTATTTTCAACCCCTCTCGTTGCCCTACGCCTGCGACAACACCCCCTCCATCGCGGCTTTCAGCAGCAGAGGTTTGTGACTTATGGGCCACCAACGGTATCGCTACTCAAACCAACAGAGTCAACCGCTTATGTTGTCGAATAGGAAGCGGTGGGGAAATGGACGATATATTTCCCCTCGCAGCAGCTATTCCGACAACGTCATCGCCACTTGCAAGCCGGGTAGCAGGCTCATACGAGGAGCTGGTTAGCAGCCTAATGCCCGTGGAGCGACGATATGATGTACTCCACATATCGGAGCGATCGGGCTACTCAACTCCTGCGTCTTCGCGACCCGTAACAAGTCAGGGTGCCGCCAGCGACATTGCAGACCCAGGTGGCACAGACGCGTTTGATACCTTCACTCAAGAGATGATAAATGCAAAGATTTCCCGAATACCATGGCTACGCCATGCGGAGGCTTTTTCCAGGTTGAGTCTGTGCGAGGGCTACGATGGTGAAGTTGTGCGTGTGGATTGGAAAGACGGGGAGAACTTCACGCTTGTGTCATCGCCCCATAAACACAGGAACTCTACACCAGGCCTTCGGCGCAGTCGTGTGTCGGATGGCCTGTCAGTTATGGGGCAGCTAGCTCTGTTTGCTGAGCCACTCAGTGGTGTCGACGCGGGATCCAAATCAATGTCTGAGTTGCTGGAGGCAAGGTTGTTGGAGGTGTCGCAGAGCCCGATGGCATCGTCATTAACTGAGAAATCACGGACCACGGAGTGCGTTATCACTTTGGAAGCGAATCGGACTGCGAAACGACAGGAAATGGAAGGGGAGGCTGATAAAGAGTGCGAAAATTCAGGAGGACCGCATATGTTAGTCGGTCGCTGCCGAGGATATTCTACACAAACCTTAGAGGCCATCCTGCGCAAAAAGATATACTTCAGTTACTTGCGTCGGCAGCGCAAACTTAGGGCAGTGCGCGAAGCCCAGAAAGCCCGTGAAGAAGAAAGCAAGCGGCTACGTGCAGAGTTGAACGAGCTGTATGCAAGGTCTTACACCGAGAAATGTCGCCATATGTTTGCTCAAGGGGGCAGCAGCCGCGCTGATCAATTTCCTTACCCTCCTGATGAACTGCAAATGACGCGGGCACCGTGCCAGCTGGCCCAAGTAACGGGGCTAAGGTTTGAGTCGGGGAACTTTTCACACGATTCCACCGCTGTTACGAAAACCATCGATAAATTGGCGGAACTTTCATGTTGTAAGCCGCACCGCCCAGAAAGTACGGTACTTCAACCGAGCAAGCTCGCGGCGGAGATTGTTCGCATGGCGGCAGATGCCGCTGCTGTGGCCGCCCGCCGCGCCGAGTTCGCGGCGCACCCGCCCTTGAGGTTGGATTTTCGGAACTCGGACGGAAGGAGCATGAGCTGTAGTTATAGCAGCTCGGTAGGGGACCCAAGCCGAGGAATGAATACGGCGATATACACCATACCAATATCTCTTTACATAGTACGGAGCGACATTGATGTCTCTTGCAGCAGAACGTCCATTGTGTCAGACGTGTGCGATGGTTTACTTGCACTTCCGATGAGTGTTGCTCTGAAGCCCATCCGTCGGCGCACACGGCTTAGAGGCATCGTTTGGAGAGTGAAGGAAGCGCTAAAGGCCAATGGTCTTGACCACGTCCTGTTGTTTCCACTTGATATTGATGATGACGAACAAGTAGGCGCTGAGGAACTTTCCCTTCGCTACGTGGATAGCGCTGGGGATGCGGTCGTGGTGTCAGAACCCTCTGACTGGCGGTATACCCTGCGGGACTGGCGTAAAAACATGAATCAGTCCTGGCTACAACTATGGATGGCTATGTCATAACTTATCCAGTATATTTCCTTGTATGAGTATCTCTATGAGTTAGTGAACCGCCACACGGTCTGAACACTTGTGCCAGAGGGATGTCCCGCCGAGGTGACTCGGTTAAGGAAAGTTTTCCGCGCACCCTCTTGTTTCGTTTTCTCCCCTTGGATCCTTGCTGCATTGCTTGTCAGACGTTGTTCATTGGTTTAAACTCTCGTTTGTGCAAGTGATCGTCATACGTAACCTCTTCGGCCGTATATTGTTTCGTCGTTCTATTCTACCTGAGTTGCGTCCTAACTCTCCAGCTTCACAGAACGTTTATATTTATCGTCTTTCTTCGTGTTTATGAGATTAGTGCATTGCACTGCTGTAGGTTGATATGTGGGCGAGAGGAGAGAGACTCAGCAAGTGATCTTATCAGTACATACAGGTTGGGGAAACGATGGGGACCGCTGGAGGTAACTTCATGTCCTTATGTTGGACCGTGAGGTGGTTCATTCACGCCGCGTTGCAACGTGCACCACGCCCCGTAGAAATAAAGTCTCAAGTGAAGGAGTTTCGGTTTCCTTGGACCCCACGGCAACTGCTGGCCTCTCCGTTTTTTGTGGGCCTGAAGCCGCAGTGGGTGCCAGTATGTCGTTTTAAAAGCGTTGGACTCATTGTGGTATGGTGCACTTGTCGTTGAAACCTTCGAATAATTTAACCTGTCGTTTATTCTAATGTCACTCTGCTTAGCACGACCGCTGTCAGAGAGGGAACGATTCAAATGACCTTTCTTGTCGCGCGTTCGGCTATGAGAAAATGTAAGGGGACGATCTCTTTTCTTTTCTTATTTATTTTTGCGTTTCTGAGGAGCTGGCCATGCTGCACGGGATTATTTACCATAATTGCCACCTCTACGTGAGGAAGTAGTTTTATCTTCCCGTGGCGCTGTCGTGGATCTGGTCTTCCCTCCTCCTCCTCCAGCAACTTGCCGAAGGGATCCAAGTAGGCACAATATCTTTGCCACAGTAGCAGTTTTCTGACCATTTGCCCGTCGGAGTTTTGTTCGACGTTTGGTGCGGGTGCGCGTCGAGCACACCAGCAAAGTCCGACACCACCATTCATCCACCACTCGTATCCACCTGTGGGAGGATGTCCGCCTCCTGCTTCACTGTATGTGAGTCGCTAACGACGAGATCTTCATGGCTGGCGCGAAACGGTTGGACGGCTCTACCGGGGCAGTCAAGGGCGCTAAGCGACTTCTTAGCGTTTCTTGGACGCATTTCGCGGTGTCGGAAGGTTCATCGGTATGTCACCGCTGGCTGCATTTGTGTCGTTGCCGTCACGTGTGTCATGCGGCATTTTCGTCATCCTATTGCAAGGAGGGGGGTGAGTGGCCCGTGGAAACTCCTAAAGGGTTGTCAGGTATGGCTGAGACGAGCACGCAGCTGTGATCCCCCTTTTAGGCAGCAGGAGGACGCGGTTAGTGTTGAAGGAAGTTTTTGCTCCTATCAGTCGTCGTCGATAACCTCTACTTCTACATCTTCCACACCCTTATCGCCTGGTGCCACGTTGTGCGTTGATGAGGATGTTAACTCCACAGATGTGGCCGAGAGGTCCTTCGATTGGCACCGCCGGCGTTTGGAGCGAAAATATGTCGCGCCGCTGTTGCTGATGTTGGCGGAGGTGGAGTGTGTGGGACAGCGGCTACTTCACGCGGCAACGCTGGTGAGAGGAGCCGTTAGTGTTCCCGTCGGGGAGAAGGTTGCAGGTGCGAAGGGTTCGAGCGTAAAAAATGAGGAAGCGGGGTCGCTGCGTAAGCTCCTCCACATCAAGACAATGGATGCAGATGACTTACTTACACAGCTAATAACTCAGCTTACTATGATACCTGTAGGAGACAATCTCTCATTGAAACTGAGACGTGAGGCTCTAATGTCTTCCACCTCTGTTTTTGCGGAGTGCATTGCTAAATGGATGTACCTGCCTCTAGGCACTTGGTGACTGTTGCTGCAGAGAAGTAATAGCAGCGGTGGCCGCACCTGGTTGAAGCCTGCAGTTTGGGCGTTTCTCTGTATCAGAATGGTGACGGCTGTGTGACGCCGAGACGCCACATCCTCTTACCCAGTTTCATTGCTAGAATTTATGTTTGGATTTATCGTTGCTGTTGTGTGGTAAACCAGTGTATGGGTGCTTCACTGCCCACCGAGACCTTTTGTGCGCCCCCCTCTGCATGGTGTGAAGTCCCATCAGCGGATGGCAGGAAGGGAGCAGTTTGTGGGGTTATTGGGTCGCGGTGCCAGGAGGATTTTGTGGGTGGAGCGGTACCTAGAAGGATAAATTACACAACATTTTCTCGTGCTTCCTCTATTGCGCTCGATACATTCTCCCTTCGCTCCCCGTTACTTCTAGTGAGTGCTAGTATTCCTCACGATGTGGCTGAATGGATTGGCCCTTCTTTGAGCTACATACGTACAGGCGCGTGTGGGGCTACTGTTCGCGCGGATGAGGTAGTCAGTTCCGCTTCGGGGTGATGCAGTCGAAGTGCAATGGGGGAAGCTTGTGCCGTTTTCCCCTTGGCCGCTGTTCACTCGCTTGTCAATGCATGCCTCCCTTTATTTCTGTAAGTTCACGTGGACTGAATGAATGTTTCTGTAATTCTACTTGTTTTTACTCTTTTTGTCTTACCCAAGCAGTAATCAGACTATTGATTCGCACTAGAGTGAAGGATGGGAGCCGCGTGCACCAAATGCTCTCGAGAAGGCGATGTGGCCGAGGACAAACAGGTGAAGAAAGAGAAACCGGCAGAAACGGTAACTGCACCTGACAGGGAAGACAATGGCTCCGCAGGGCGGTCTAGCAGTGGGCCTCGCGTGCCTGCGATAGTAAATGACGGCAATTGTTCCGATGGTGTGGACTGTGAGAAATTCACTTCATGCTCTGGTAAGGAAGCGGCACCAGAGAGGGCGGACGATCTCTCTCTTACCTCTGTTCCGCTGAGCATTCGTCGATCCTCTGAGACCCTACCCGCCCAACCGAGCGAAAAGTCGGAGCCCCGAGGAAACGATTCCTCATCTGCTGTGGGAGAAGCTGTGGAAGCCAGTTTGTCTGCGGAATCCGTGCGCTCTTCGATGAGTGGAGGAATGTTATCGCCAGCGCGAGAAATCAGCCAAATTTCCATGGTTGTGGATGACGGGGCTACGGAGATCAGTGCGGAAGTATCTGGGGAATGTAATACGCTTAATAGTGTCGGAGGCACCGAGACCTGTGATATTGGCGCACTACACTGGCCGCAGGGAAGATTTTCCCTTTCCGTATCGGCACCGTGCAGCATGGTCCACTCGTCTTCCCCTCCGCCTCAACGCTCTAAATGTTGCAGCCGAACGAGCAGGAGGGAGTTGCAACCCGGAAGCGAGAGCAGCTTGTCCATCGCCACTCCTGTCCATGTCGAGGTCACACAAACTCGGCGAATTGACCCGTGTTCACTCACGGGCACGTCCGCTGCTGGTGAAATATCCGCAGGGGATGCAACCACAAACCACGACTGCAAATACGGCCCCCAGCATTGCCCTTCTGGAGGTAAACCCGTGTCGGGTGATGGTACCGATGGTTTGGACACAGCAGCCTGCATGAAAGATGAGGCCCGAGGGGTGGAACATGACCCTCCCATGCAGCAACACCGGCAGTTGCAACAAGAGTCAGGACAACAGAGGGATCGGCGAGAGTATGTGGATAGTGCCGAAACATTCACCCCTCATTTATCTATGATGGATCCGGGAGCGGGTGACACCGCAGTAGACACTGTTGATTTCATTAACTGTTCCACGCTTTCAGCATCCGTTGGTGCCGTTGCTTCATGTGTGATGGATGAAACTGTCAGCGCTGCCTTCTTGTCCCACGTGATGGAGCAACAAAGACAGAAGGAAAGGCGAAGGCTGTCACCTCCCGTTCCACTCCACGATTCTGTAGACCCGCGGGTTCCTCGTTTGTCTACCCCGCTAACTGACAAGCCGGATCAGGGGAAAACGGTTCATGTGGAGGTATCTGACCTAACTCCTGAGGATGAGTCGGACGCGAGTGCTTACAGCGTTGTTACGGATGACAAGCCGAGGATAAGAGTAAGTGACCCCTCGGTCCTGCATCGCCAACCATTGCAAAGGGATTATTTGACTGCAGAAGACACAAACGGGGGAGACATGAGCAACAAAACGCTCCGTGACTCTCCGGACGGTGCGGACGCTGTCAACGTGGCGAGGCAGTGGCCCATGCCGGAATCGACTGCTAGCAGCAACCCTCAAGGCCGTACAACGAACGACTTGTTGAAT
The DNA here is from genome assembly GCF_001457755.1 of Trypanosoma equiperdum. Taxonomy (NCBI): domain Eukaryota; phylum Euglenozoa; class Kinetoplastea; order Trypanosomatida; family Trypanosomatidae; genus Trypanosoma; species Trypanosoma equiperdum. The sequence continues at coordinate 27,147 of NW_027124250.1, read as the reverse complement.
ATGTTGCGGGATATGGTGCAAAAGCAGGATGAACGAAGACAGCAACAGCAGAGAAAGTACAAGGCTTTCACTCGCATTAAAAATCCTATTCCCCTCACGTCCCCCAAAATGAGGGAGGATAACGAGCTCAGGGTGGACGAAAAGGAGGCACAGAGTGGCAGCGCTTCACCATGGAGTCAAATATGGCAAAACAGGACTCCACTCACAGACGGTACGCCCAACACGTCACTGCTGCCGCGTAGGCTCTCGTATTCACCGCCACGTGACTCGAAGTATCCGGCTACCAAACACTGGATCGATGAAGAGGAATTGGTCCACTGCACAGACGACAGCCGATTTGTCACTAGGGTTTCGTGATGCAAAATACAATTGAAGAAAGGTAATCCTCATTGCAGCGTAGCTTCGGCACATGCTGCAAAAGGTCTCCGTGCAACTATAGAATAAGATTAGAGAATATATCCGTGTATATCCATATACCAGCGTACATTTTAGGGAGTTGCTTCTTTTCGTTCCTCTTTTCTGTTTTTCTTACCCTATTCATCTTTTCGCGGAGCGAATTTATCAAGTGGACCGATCGGCTGCAGGTAATCAGCCAATTGAGGTGCCGCATCATCGCAGACCAATTTATTCAGCAACATAAGAGCGACCACATGTTTGCATAGATACATAGACACATTTTCGTTAGCTTTGGTTCATTTTTCCATCGTGGAGTGACACCGGTTTTGGTGGACGGTATAGAAGTGCCATTGGGTGGTGTAGTTTGCTTAGGGAGAGGCAAAGGTTATTAGGGGAGGTGAGTGCGCGAATGATGTGTTTTCGGTTGTTGTTGTTGTTGTTTTACCCGTTCCCACGAAGCTAGGTGTTTACCTTCGCATATTTTAGACTTGCTTCTCTGTCTTCTTTTGAGTTCTAACTCACCAGGGGTCTCGTAACAGGACCCCATCGCATAGAGTTTAAACCCTCATTTTACACTCCCAGCACACATACACCTCTTTCTTAATTCTTTTACAGATACAAACAGAGCTGCAATTTCTTCAACCATGTGTCTACTCACGTGATGACATTGGCGTCTTTTGGAGGGATATGCTTCGTAAAGAAGGAAAAGGGTAAAGCGAGGGACGGAATTAAGAGTGATATGACAGTGAGCGTCATAAAAGTGGAGAGGACTAAACTACTTCAGGGACGGTTTACCGTTCATGATCTGAAGTGACCACTTTTTCTTCCGTTACCATGGCTTCATCTACCTGATTTTTATTCGTCATCGGCTTTTTTTTTTTTATAGATCTTGGCACCTATTCGCATTGTACGTCTATTCCCCCCCTTATCCCTTACTTTATTTCTGTTGTCATCACTTGAACAATGTCGAGCGTTAATTCGTGTCGGAATCCTAGAACTAAGTTAGGTTAGGTGAACCTGACAGAGAAAGAACAGGGAGGTAGAGGTGAGGTGGTCACATGCGGCGATGGCTTAATATCGCGTCCAACGTATTCCCTCTGCTTCGATACCGGCAGGTCTTAGGCATAAAGCCCCCACCGCCCTTGCATCTTAGTCGGGAAGGCATTTGGCGAAAAACAGAAGGCCTAACTTCTCGTACGGATGGAAAGGGAGAAATTACCCCTGCGGACGATTTACCACCATGGCCTGTGGACGAAATTGAGTTCAACACACGCGCACCAATGGGCGGCCACGATATTCGCCGGGCTCACGAGCAGCAAGCAGCGGTTCTAACAGGCATCGACGAAGACTCCGGTAACCTGCCATCAGTTTCCTCTACTACGCACCTTTCTTGTCTCCAGCCCCAGCGGTTGACTGAAGAGCAGAAATCTGAAGTTCGTCGCGTAGAGTCAACAACCGAAGAAGGTGCTGGTGCTCTTGAAGCGGGTGGTTGGGTATGTGGTTCGTGTTTGCATTGTATGCCATATCGCTCTCGATCTGTTTGTGACTCTTGTCACACCGTGCGTCATGACGCGGCGACGGCGGTGGCTCGCTGGCGCGGCAATCCCACTACATGGTTCTGTAGTCGTTGTCACGAGTTCAACTTCGAAAGGGATGCGGTGTGTCGCTGCTGTAATCTAGCACGGGAGGCGCAGACAGAACTTCACGTTGCCCAGCATGAACGCGTAGCGGACGAGATACAGCGTTCCCCTGTGGGCTCCGTAATTGTAACACGTAACCGAGTTGCTCGGTGGCGGTGCTTTGTATGTAGCGAGTCAAATGCCCTTCAGTCGTCTATTTGCAGGAACTGCGAGACTGGTCGCTTTGACCTCTCTGTGTCCTGCTGGAATTGTGGAGGGCAACAGAAACTGAGCAACTCCCAGTTGTACGGCTCCGAACCTGCAGACCGCATCCATGTTGCGCGTCCCTTCGGTTTGCACAACTGTTTCCCCCGACTCGCTCCGGAACAACGCTGCAATCGTTGCAGAGTTCCGCTGCATGGTGCAACTGCATCTACTCGCAGCGATGCGTGGCTGTGCGGGTGTGGTGTTGTATGCAACGCCTCACTGGTGTCATGTACTCGATGTCGCATCCCTCGTCGATTCGCTCATCAGTCGACGTTGGAAGAACTTGTGCGGGTCTGGGACTTTGCTAGTGCGACGAATTGGTTCTGTGAGTCATGCAATCATGTCAATAAATCCTCGCGACACGTTGTAGCTCTGGATCGCAGCTGCAAAAATAATAGCAAGAGCTGCCCCAATGGCGGTACCAACCTGGGGACCAGTGGGAGTTTCACTGACGCCTCCGTTGCGAAGGACGCAAGTGTAAAATTTGCTCGTATTTCACATGGAACGGCCAAGTGCGAACGCTGCGGGCAGAAGTGGCACCACCAGCCGGTTAATGACGGACAGTACTGGCGATGTGCCTGCCACAAGGTGAATAAACGTGAGGACACGCGCTGCCAAGTGTGCTTTCTTCCCGCAGCCGATGGCATCCGCTCGGACGTTCTCTCCTTTTGGTCACGAGGCGATTGGTATTGTTTCAATTGCCAGCGGCAAAACTATCGGGAAAAGGTGGTCTGCGCATGTGGGGAGGAACGGCCAGTGGACAGTCGGGTGGATAACAAAGTGGCACCAGCGAAATGATCCTTTTATACGTTCTACCGATTATTTGCGCTAGAGGGGAGAAGGTGGTAATTGTAACCGAAGCGCTTGGTGTATAAGATTCGCGTAATGGTAATATATTATTGTTGTCTCTGTTCGCAATGTGTGGCAGCAGAATGGGTATGTGCTGGCGGGATAACGTGCAACATGGGCGGACAGCAGCACCGCCCCCAAAACATAATGCCAATGCCTCACTCAAACCCTGCACATAACTTGCGTGTTTCCTTTGCAACCCCCAGTGCCTGTAGTTTATAATATGCTTCCTACCTTTTCCCCCCTGTCAACGTTATGAGGCAAGGGCGTACGCGTGGACAAACCACACTGGTGTTATTGGTTCGAATCCATAGGGGCTACTCCCTACGAAAAAAAAAGGAGAACCGGGAAACACTGAAACAGAAAAAGTGGCGGGAGGTACCGGCAGCCTAAATTCTTGTCGGTGTTCTCTTTACTTGCATTCCTTTTTTTCGTGGAGGAGGGTTGAGTATCAGGCGGATGAACTTGTCCAATCGGGTTGTGGCCTTTCCGTACACCCCACCACCCGAAGCTAAGTATGCCAATCTCTGCCTGCAGGCAAAGGCGGGAGAGGAGGTGCAGGTTGTTCGTCAGGTTGGAGGTTGGGCCGTTTTGAAACTTGGCGAACGTATGGGGTTGTTTCCATTAGCTTACACCGTAAAAAAGAAAGATGTAAAAGCTGGCAACGGTGAAAGTTCCGGAGTTAGTGTGGGTTGCCCTCTTGAAAATGAAAACGGGAGCGTTACGAAAACCGATGGATGCCCCGAATTTTTCATGGAAGGAGGCAGTGTGGTGACTGACGCTGAACCACCAGCACAGAGAGCTGTGAGGAATCACGGAAACCTCAAGCGGCCGGGGTGCGATCGTATCAGCCTGGACTTCCACGTTTCAGGGGAATCAGAAGTGGCGAACGCCGCTGATGACGCGGAATGTAATGTCTTATTTACGCGAGTGCGTTGTCTTCCAGACGAGAGTGAGCGGGAAATGCCTGACGGAAGTGGCGGCGCTGAGACTGAAGTAATCCGGAAAGGTGACAGAACAACCACGGGTAATGAACTTCGTGACGCTGCTTGTGTCCTGTCAGCCCGCAAGCTTCCTGAGGAGACCATCGGACGAAGAGGAAAGCTCCGGAAGATGCCTCAGTCCCGTCACGGAGATATGGACTACCGTGACAATTTTGAAGAGGCGGTAGGGGAGCTGCGTGGGCAGTTTGTGGAGCTCGACATGGAAGTTGAGTGGTTGAACAGCGTCACTGACCGGTTACAGGCTGTCCGTCAAAACCTGGTTGGTGCCTGCACCTCTCGGAACGAGACATGTGGAAGTCAGCAGCTGCAAGAGGGGGAAAATGAGGGGAAAAATCATGGAGATCAGTTTGACGCCGCGACACTGAAACAGTATGTCAGTCAGTTACAACAAAGTCTAGTAGCATACAAAGCAAAGAGTGATACCGCACCCGCTTCAAGTGCGGATGGCGGTCTTGCTGGATGTGAAGGCGCAACGGCGACAGCTGGTAAGCAAAATGGTGGAGAATGTACTGACGGTTTTGAGGTGCCGTGGTGGTGGGTCATCAGCGCTGAATTAAGGGCAGAGATGCAGTCTATTAGGGAGTGCATATGGCGCGAGCTGGAGACGTTGTCTTATTACTCGGGTCAACGGCAGCGCCTGTGTGCCAATGCGGACCGGTTGTTGTGTCTGAAAACGTCGATGGATGAAGAATCATGGACGTTGAAGGAGTCTGAGGATGCGCTCGAGGTGGTTGCTCCGGCCGGCACTTTTAAGATAGCGTACGGTACTGGGAGTAACAATAGTAGTTACCTTACTGACAGTAGCCATGAGAATAGCTTCGTTAATTCAAATCAGGACACGAGCCTCTCTCTGGCCCCCGAGGGGAGTAGGGAAGACGTTGAAGTTGTTATGAAAGAGGGTTTTGTGTGGCCAGCGTCTATTCCTGGAATGCTGGACAACGAAAAAAATGTCGCGGAGACTCACCAGCGGGCTATCAAAAAGTATGAGGAGAAACTAGAAAAATTGCGGAAGGGAAAAGGTGAAGAAGCCTTTGAAAGGATGCGTGCCATGGAGAAACTTCGGAAAGCCCTGTCAACTGGCGATGCTGCTCTGAGCGCCCTCCTCAATAGGCTTAATGAAAAGAAGGCATTTGTCATGAGGTATAGAAATGTGGCGGCCATTATGGAGGAACAACTGGCGATTAGTAGAAAACTTCTGCAGCAGAAGCGTGTCAACAGCCGTGGAAACCCCAAATCGCCTCAGCAGGCGGAACCGACAAACTAGAAAGTCGGAGAGGAAAACTCTGCATAGAAAGTTCCATAGAGAGAAAAGTATTATAGATGATATGTTTACCGATTACAGTCGAATCGCACGTCCGTGAGTCGACTTCTCATCCACTCCTTTACGCTTCATTCCCTGTCTTGCCATTAGGTTGGCAGATGAACTCACATTTTTTAACTCGTTTTCCTCGGTGACTTCCACATCCCCTTAAAAGTTTCTATTGAGCTTCTTATTCACTTTTTCCCCGTTAACTGAAGGTGGCTAAGAAGGTTTGCTGTTATTTTTGCTGTAGTACTTTAAATATTAGAAAAGCGGCTCCGTGGAAA
>NW_027124250.1:13115-21411 GCF_001457755.1 Trypanosoma equiperdum | reverse complement strand
AAAAAAAAATATATGGCCTTCCTCCTGAGGGCGATTGGTTTCACGGAATCCATACCAGGATTCCCCTACACTCCGTGCAGTGGTTCCAGCACCACTACTGCTGACACTCCGACCATCACATGGACCATGCGGCAGGGTGAATGTGATGAAAGCAAGCGATCCGTCACAATATTTTCCGTGAATTTGGCAGATATGGAGCCACGGAAAAGGGAGTTAGTACGCCATGCAATGAAGAGGGCTAAGAGCTTGCTTCTTCCTGGTATATTGCGTTGCTATGGGGCTGCTGAACACCGAGACACGGTGTATCTTGCCACCGAGCCTTGTGAACCACTGAGTAAAATGAAATGTGGACAAATGGGGAGTCCCTTAGCCACGTCTGGTGATGACGATGATGAGGGTGAAGCCTTTAATGACATTGTTGCATTGGGGCTGAAGGCCGTTGGATCCGCCGTGAGTGCACTTCACAAGAATAAGTTGATTCACGGAAACGTAGGGCGTGACTCCGTGTTTGTTATCTCGACCGGCGAGTGGAGGCTCTTTGGTCTTGAGCTTGTTAGCGGTTTTGATGACGTTGGAAGTTCATATCTTTCATATTGTTCGTTACTTCCGGCGTACCGCCGTCCGCCAGAAACGCAGCACACGAACTATGAGAGCGGTGGGAAAACGTGCGCTATCGATTCGTGGGGATTGGCCTGTCTCATATACGAAGTTCTGGGAGTGAACGATCAGACCTCAGGCAAGTTGTCACAGTCTTGTAGTACAGAAGATCTGCGTAGCTGTCGAACACTTCCACGGACTCTGCAAAGTGGCTTCAGCGGGCTTTGCGCAGTTAATCCGAAAATGAGACATGATGTAGATCGATTCCTGCGAACAAGCGATTTCATCATCTCAAGTGACTACGTCCAATCTATGCAAATGCTAGATGACTATTCCCTAAAGGATGCTGCGGAGCGAGAGCGGTTCATGGAACACCTCGCGAACGTCGTCCACACATTTCCCAGGGATGCTTGTAAGCACCTGGTGCTCCAGAAACTTCGGGCTTCCTTTACTTTCGGGATATTACCTGGTGTCGTGGATACGGTGGTGAAGATAGCGGCTCGGATGCCGTCACCGGAGGAATATGCGACTCATGTCTCCCCGGTTATTGTAGCTTTGTTTCGCTCTAAGGAGAGAATGGTTAGGTTGCGGATCCTTCAACACGCAGCAGAGCTGCTTCCGCAAATGCCGCCTGCCGTCGTCGATGGTGAGGTGTGGAGCGAATATGCTTCAGGTTTTGAGAGTCCGATAGCGGCTATTCGAGAGCACAGTGCTAGGGCCCTCGTTCCTATCGCGCCTTTGCTGACGGAAAAAAGGATCGTAAATGATGTTCCAAAGTATATTGCCCAGTTGCAGCAGGACTCTGAGGGCCCTATTCGCACGAATGCCACCATCGCCCTTTGTTTGATTGCTGACACCATTCCAGCGGAGTATAGGTCAAAACTGTTCGCCCAAAGGTTTGGTAGGATGTTGAAGGATCCTTTTGCTCCCAGCCGTACCGCGGCCCTTCGTTCTTTTCACACAACATTGAAGCACTTCACCGCGCAAGATATCGCAGAGTTGGTGATTCCAGGTGTTTCCCCGCTTTCCATGGATAAAGTGGCAGAGGTGCGAGCAGTGGCCTTGGACGTCATACATGCCGCCGTTTCCCGCTTAGATGCGAACCACAGGGAAATATCGTCGAGTACAGCGAATGAAGGTAATGTCATTCCCCCTGCTGGGGTTGTTAACAACAATACAAACGGGGCCGGAAATGAGGTAAAGGGCAGTAACGCGGCGTTGGATACAAAAGGTTGGGGGAGCAGTGGTAGCAGTAGTGTCATTCAATTGGAATCCACCACAAAGGGGGGGATGGAAAACTCCATACCAGCAGCGTCGAAAGCGTCCCCATTCCCACAGAAAGTGTGGGGTTCACAATCGTCGCCGTCTGTGCGTGAGGACGATGAGGAGTCTTGGGGGGAAGAAATACAAATGAAACCACAGAAACTACGTCTGCATGGCACTGCAACAAGGAATGGAACTGGTGCAGTAGTCCCCGATTCTTTGACCTCAGATGATCATCCGGAGGACAAACGCACGCTGAAGATAAGAAAGAAGGGCATTGGCGCCTCTCGCCTGTCGTAGTATTTACAGGCTGTTTCTTCTTTCTCTTTCCCGTGGTGTAGTTACGATTAGACGCTGTAAGGTTGGCTGCACTGTTAGGGTCCATTGCCTTTATCCATGCTGTAACGAACTTCCTTGGTGGAAATACCTGACTTAATACGGTCGAATCATTACTGGTAACATACGGACGCACACTTGGACGTGTAATCAAGTTCCTCTTTGCCGTCTTGTGGTGTAAGTGTTGCGTGTGTGCCTCTGGCGATCTCACTGTAGTTTGTCCATACGTTGTTTGGGGCGCATTTGTTTTCCCTTCCTCTTTTCTTTTTATTTGAATGGTTCGCTCACTGCCACCCTCGTACGAGGTCCCTGGACTTTGCTTCAAGTGGGGAAAAGCTTCAATAGAGTATCAAGTGGACCTAAAGAGGTAAAAGGAAGGACAGGAAAGTGGCGTCGATCTATCGAGTAGACTATTGAGGCAACGATCGAAATGCAGACAGCCCCCCCTGCCACAGCGGCAGAGTGCAGTGGAGTCGTGAAGCATCACCTTTGGGTATTTTACACCGCGCTGCGTTCCAGTGCTGATGAGGTGGTTTCTGCCGCTGTGGAAATAACAGGACTTGGTGAGGAAGGATCCCATCGCCGGGGATGGGGAAAAGCAGCTGGATCGGAAAGACATGACTTAACGCGAAATGGCTCGTACTCTTCTCATGCAAGGGGACCAGCTATTCCGGAAGACTCGCTGATAACCGCGGCTACCGCGATGTTAGGGAGGCTACTGCACGAAAATAGAAAATGCGGTGGTGACGGAAGAGGCCACGTCCACTCCCTAACTGAGTCAGAACATATGCAACGAATAAATACTCTTGCGCAGGTAATCACATGGTACTGTTGGGCAGCCGTACCGGTGTCGGAGAACACTTTCGACTTCTCGTTACTAGCTGCCAACCGCCAGGATGCGTCGAGGCAGCAGCGACCAGTGCGGAGGAATGTGAATGGCAGTGACAGCAAATCTACTAGCAGTTCTCACCTAATTGAAGATGGGCAGATGGCCGAAAAAATATTTGGTGTAGGGGTGGAAGCGGTGGTTTATGCTTCCGTCAGTAACATTAACAAAGGAATGGTTGACGCTCATGCTACTCAGGGTGGCGACGGTAGCGGAGAGTGTGCTTCTGACGAACTCTGCCACATGGTGCGTATGTCGGCTTTTTATATGCTTGTGGCTGCGCTGATGCGGTTTCGCAATTCGCCCTTTAACGTTACTCGATACTTACCTGTGTTGTTTCCTGAAGTGGATGCGAGAGATGCCCGGGTTTCACACCCGCTGCTCACTCCATTGTTGTGGCATAGAGAGGAACGAATTCGAGCGGCGGCGGCTGCCCTGCTCTCCGCCTTGCTCCGCAAGCTGAGCACCAATTTCACATATGCAGAAGAGCCACAACAGAAACGGCAGTCTTTCCTGTCTTTGGCGTCACTGAGTGGTCGGGTTTTAGCTTCTATACATTATGCACTACTGTGGGCAACGCAGACGCCGGATACCCCTGAGCTAATGCAAGGTGTCTGTTCCAAAGCGGTTAATGTGCAAAATCACCGCACTGGCATTCACTTTTCTGTTTTTTCCGTACTCGTCGCAGTCACGCCGTACAATCGGTGCCCACAGTGCCGTGAGATGGTGGGCAGTGTCTTGCGCATGAATGTGCTCCGCGAGTGCCTTGTCACATGTGACAGCGGTAGGTTTAAGGCGGCAACGGCCTTCCTTTGTGAAGTGTTAAAATCCGAGTCTCTTATTAGTGTGGTGCACGACTGCCTCTTGTGGGACGAAGAAAACGTTAAAGTAGAAGCAAAAAATCTCGAGCCCTTCAGTCGAAGCGAGCCACGTTGTGACGGTTTCAGGGCACTGGTTGATTCACTTTTAACGCATGCCGCGGCACGCGTGGAGGTTTGGAGGTGTGTTGTGCAACTCTCCCGCTTGCATCCTGCTACCGTGGGGGCCCACTTCTCACAACTTATCACAGCTTCCCGTGCCGTTCTACGATTGAGTACGGGGTTAGAGGGGACCACATGCCCTGCGGGAGGAGCTGCTGATGCAACTCTTGGTGAGTGTCTGCGGGGGTGGGTGCATTTCATGGGTTATGTCTGGCAACCCTTCGATGGACAGTCGGCGGACCCCGCGCTTCGACCCAACTATGCCTCCCACCGGGCAACGCAGTTGCAGAAGGAACAAATCGTGGCGGAGCTTGTCCTTCCGGTGCTACGAATGGCAGTTAGGGATTCTCGGCACATCGAGGCCCGCCGGGCTGCTTTACGTTGCCTTGCTCAAGTGGGGGATGAGTATTTGCTCTCCCTTTCCGACAGTGCTCGCCAGGAGATTATCGAAAAGGTTGTCGCCGCGACATCTGCAACGGAGAGCAGCGGCAGAGCGGAGGCCTTCACAACTATTGGCGTGTGGGCGTGGAAGTACACCGCCCTCGACAGCAAGACACTGGACTTCGTCGACCTTGCGGTCTCCTGTCTCTTCAATGACCCTTGCTCCACCGTCCGAGGGAAGGCGGCTTTCGCTCTCTCAAACATCACCTCACGATTGATTGAGAATTCAGCGGAGGGCGATGGTGATGACGGCGTAGAAAGCGCTGCCGCTCATGAGAACCCCCTTAGGCAGTCTCCACGCCACATTCAGCTACTCTGTGAGGTTGCTCTGCATGCTGCCGAGCAGTATGACGACGCTGCCATAATGGGGCATGGCATTCGCATAATGAGTCACCTCTTGGGGTGCCTTACCTTCGAGGAACTAATCGCCGAGGCGAGGGCGGAGTGTGAGGAGCAGCAACAGGTTGTCGCGGAGGCATTCTTTGACACTCTTCTACGATTTTTAAACCCCTTCAGCTGTGATGCCAAATTAAGATGGAATGCTTCATGCGCTCTTGGGTTCGGTCTCGCGCGGGAGGTGGTTTTCGATGCGGAGCCAAAAGGAGCGACTTCTGCTGTTGAACGGCTGTGCACTGTGGTATGTAGTGATCGCATTTTCAAGGTCCGTACGCAAGCCGCTTCAGCCCTCGCGCGAGTCCCCCCGTCGTGCCTTACTGCGGGGCGATACGCCACAGCGGACCTCACACCTGTGGTGGCCCGCGCGCTGTGTGGTGCACTGCGGGAGGTTATTGGAGACACAACGGAGACATACGCCCAGTACAAGGAGCAGGGCGCCTTGAGGGCGGCGTTGCGGCAGGGGTTGAGCGTGATGATCACTGGTGCAACATCGAGTGCCGAACTGCAGTGCATTTTCGCTGAATTCCGGACGATTCTTGTGGCAGAAGGTCTTTTGGGGTGAGGTGAAAGGTCGGGGTTGGGAAGCGCACGGCGTACACTGGGGACAAGTTATCGAGAGAAAAGCTCATTATGCACCTCTCGCATCCCAGAAGTGTGTACACACGTCTTTTTTTTGTGTGTGGAAATCCCATCGATTGTTGTTGTTGCTGTGACCTTTTCTGTGCGTATAACGTGTCTCTTTTTCTTATTTGCGTTTGTGCAATGATGCTTATACACGCGATTTTTGTGGTACCTTTCTAAGACTAGGAGGAAAAGGGTGTGTATGCCAGCTGTCTGTCAAAGTCTTATCAGTGGCTATGAGGAAGAGAACCAATATTTGTTAGTGGAGGCCATCCACATTCAACGAGAGTTAAAACACTGTGGTGCTGAGCCCATAGCAACCGATCCGTGTGATCGCATGTTTCCCAAACAGTACGCATCACCTCTACAAATGCTGAGGCGCACCGAGAATCAACCTATAGCCCTCAGCAGCGAACTGCTGAACACTTGGGGAGGCACCACAAGACAGGATCGAAAGGAATGCTACTGCCAGCCCAAACTGCTGAGTGCTAACTACTGCAGGGTTGAGCCGTACTGCAATAACAAGGTAGCCAGACCTCAGTTGCCCTCTGCTTTCGGAGGAAAGGGTTCGTTGTTTCCAAGTATCGCCGCAAGGCTCGAGAACGACGTTGCCCTAGGATTAGCCGCGTCACTTTGGCCAAGCGGTAATGTCGTTGGCCATTGCGATGATCGGCTCGCGCATCTACTTGTTCTTTCATCGACTATTGTTCGATGCAAAAAGATCGCACAGCGCGACTGTGAGAAGTTGGGAGGTGTTGCTGCCGCTCGTGGTGTTTCTTCAGAACTTCGCTGTGAGTACATGAAGGCCATTGAGCATTTGGTTTACCTTGAGCGTAGTGTGACGGAGACTATTTTGCTGGTCCCACCAAATTTGGGGGTAAGTCAGGAGCGGCTGCCGTGTCGCGGTGGCGCTGCATTGCAGGACTCGGTTGCAAAGAGCCACACATCCAAAGGCACTTCGGTGGAGTTGTCTGTTTCTATATTGAGTGCCGTACGCGTCTTGAAGGGCCTTATCGAACCTGCTACGCTCACAGACCGGGCAACCTCCAACCCAACTTGGCAGTACTCCCTCGTACGCACCGCTGCAGACGTACCGAGTCGCTACGATATTGTTGACGCCATGTCCTACACGTTGGAGCCCTATCCGGGCCTCGCGGTGCCGCGGATTTATTGCGCAGTGGCGCGGCAACTCGCCCTCGAAATTCTTCGGAGTGCTGGTAATGGCTCTATTGGCGACCGTGCCGCCGTCGCTGCGCTGCGTATTTTACAGCACATCAACACAAGAACCGAGTGCCTCTGCTCGGAGGAGCGAGAGGCGGGTCAGCGGTTCCTTTCGCGGCTTCAGTGGCGCCTGCAGCGGTTGACGCAAATGTTGGCATCAGAAGTAGTGGACGAAGCAACGCTGCCGACGCGAGAGCTGGTTGCCGCCACACGAATGTTCTGCGGGGACCCTCCCGTCGACTTCTCTTGAGAACGGTAAACGCATATATATATATATATTTCTGGCTTGTAAACTGGAACCGCTCCCTATGCCGTACTGCTAGTAGTGCGCTGAAATAAAGCTGTGTGCTGTACTTTAAGTTTGCAATTTAAAAAAACCTGTACGCTCACTTACGTGGAGATTATTTGGAAGAAGAGAAAAAAGGGTGGGGGCGTGACGCATCCGAATTTTTTTGGGGGGGGGAGGAAGGAGGTGTGCGCCTCACCTGGCGATCATTTGAGGTGAAGGTGACAAAAAGTGAGTCTTTGGTTCGTCTAATATTTTTTTTGTTTTTTGTCGTTGCTCCGTTGGTATTGTTTGATTATTTTTAAAAGAGAGAAAAATGTTCATTTTTTTTTTTTCGCAAACGTGCGTGCGTTTATTCTTCCCCCATACTATCGCGTGGGATTCGCTTAGCTATTTTTCGTTTCTTTTTGTATATTTGTTTGTTTCTACCTGCCGGAATGCGGTGTGGTAAAATATGTAGCCTTGTTTATTTCAACTTCTTGTGTAACAAACCCCTTTCTTTTGATTTTTTTTTGTGTGTTACTTATACTTCCTGCGCATTTTTTTTTTGCCTTTTCTATCGTATTCCCCACAAGATCGGTTGCTTCACAATAGCAACATTTCGCTTCCACTGGGAGAAGCAGTGGTTTAGTGCCATGTGGCGCGAAAAGTGGGATATGTGCTGCGAAGGCATTTCAACTCTTTGGACCGTTGGGGGACGGCTGCGGAACGTTTACAACAGTTCAAAGAGCGAGGCGGAAAGGCGAAGGGACGTTTGGTCCACATTGCTCTGCACAGCCACATTTGCCATGACAGCTGTGGCCTTTGCGGCGATTGATGCGCACGGTGGTGTGCCACCGGTAGTGTGGAACGTGTTGGGTGGAGCAAAGCGTTTGTTGAGGCGCTAAGCGGCTCCGGGGGTATGTGGATGCGCTGCTTTAAACCATGAAGTATCGATGTAAACACGGCAGTATGGAGATGCGTGTTGCCAGGAACTGCGGTGTTGTGCAAACCCATATGGGGACATTTGCACCGCCAAGGGTTCATTGCTAATATTTTGTGTGATTCTTTCCTACCTCGCCCCACCACTACCACCACCTCATCGTCATTGTTTGCGGGTATCCGAGTTTATTGTCTCCGACTTTTACCACTCGAGTGTTTTCCCTTTCTGACACTACTGGGCATCATTGTTGTGCGGACCCGTGTTTGACTGCAGTGAGAGAAGACGTGTGATAGAAACAGCAAAAAGAAAAAAAAAAAGCGACCGTACGAGGTGATGGTTTACCACGG
>NW_027124250.1:8288-13105 GCF_001457755.1 Trypanosoma equiperdum | reverse complement strand
CGTGTGATAGAAACAGCAAAAAGAAAAAAAAAGCGACCGTACGAGGTGAAGGTTTACCACGGAGTAGTGCTATCTTTCCTTATGACCCTTCTACTCGAATTAGTCGAACAGCCCAAATGGGAATGAGAAAAAAGGAAACAATAAAGAAAGCACATAAACCCGGTGTTGCGAAGGGCTTGTCATACCGCAGACCGTGGGCTACGTTCGTCCCCACATTAATATGTTTTCTTCTGTTAAACTACCTTGCGTTTGGGACGACCGTCAACGAAGAGGGAACTGACCTTGTTGTACCCTCGGGCCTTGGTGACAACAATACTTCATCCCTTTCGAAGCTGCAGTTATTGTTTGAGGACCGCTTGATGCGAAGTTTGTTTCGCGTTGGGCTATTTATGTTTCGCGAGATGAAAGTGATTCAACTTGTGGCTGTGCTAGCGTTCGTAATACATTGTGGGGAAGCAGGGCTTGCAGCAGGGATTTGCATTCGCTGCAAGGCAGACCGAAGGACATTCGGATTGTACACTGTATTAACGCTTTTGGGTGGCGCCACGCAGCTCGGCCCGCTCTTTGAGGCAGAAAAGGACTACTTGAAGGACACCACAAACATTACAACGAAGGACGACGTATCGAAGAAGGCATAGTAGTAAATGAAAAAACAAAGGGCACGCGAGAATGATGTGTCGGGGAAGATGGTTGATCGTATGAGTTCGGCCGGCTGGTCTTCACTTGACTACTCTTCAAACCCCGCCTTGATTATCTTTTTCATTTCTTACCTTTTTAACTAGTTACAATATTTACTTGTACTCAATTTCCTTCTGCTTTTAGCTTCTTCCCATTCCGAGACACTGAACGCGTTTACAACAAGGGTCTGGGGAATTGCTGCAAGCACGAAAGTAGGGAACTGGCGTATATGGGAAGAAGTTATTGTTTATGGGATGTATGCTGCGGCAACTGTTCGCCGTAACCAGTTCGTACTAATGTTTCGTTTCCCTTCTTGTTTTTTTATTCGGACACCGCAGTTAGACAAATATAGCGTATTCGCGCGCGCGTGTTTTCAACAAAGAAGAGGCCGGAGCGAAAAGCACGAAGACCAGCCCTTTTGCAACCGCAGATGCAGAGCAGGGTGGGATGCGCAACAATTTCCCGATTCCCTTGCAGTACAAGCTTGGAGTGCGCTACTCCGTCCCCATCACTTCAATGACTGACGACAGTAGGCAAATGTTCAGTGCCAACGGTGCGTATCCAACCAATGAGGACGTGTCTGCTCTATCAATGCCTTTGGAAGACCCGCACTCGAGGGGCAACTTCTTCACAGATGCGTCTGCGCCAGCTGCGGCCAACCTCTTTAATGTGTTGACACCAACAGCGCAGCAGACACAACGTTTGCGGGGCGTGGGTCGTGGATCCAGCGCGCAAACTTTTACCAGAACAGCAGCCGGCACTTTAACTCTCTCAACAGCGAGACGTACCGGCACGAGTCAGGGGTGTGGTGATTGCATTATGGCACTAATCGACAACCGTGCCGGCGAGGTTGGGGCTGCGATTTGCCAATTGCCCTCACTGACCATTATCATCACGCAGTATGGCGACAGCGTGACGTACGCGAAAACGTTGTCCTTCATCTTTTCTCGTGGTCCCGCCGAGCTGCTTGTCCCTGAGACGGTTGTTGGAAGCAATTTTGTACAGACACTTCTGAGGCATTTCAACGACACAACAATCACGGGCGTGCAGCGGCGCTCGTTTGATGAGGCGCAAGGAGCCCATCGGCTGTTGGAACTCATGTCTACGGATGAGGCGGCCCTCGAGGTGAGCAATACCGACCGCTACCTCTGCCTTGCCGCCGCCAACGCACTCGTTGAGTTCTTGGAAATGACATACAACTACACCCTGCTTCCTCACACGGTGCGTGTGAAGTACTTGGCTCTGGAGAACTACATGGAAGTGTCAAGGCTCTCAGCGCGGGCGCTAAACATCATTGCAACCGGAACCGACCATCTTGCCAAGTTCCCCAACCAGAAGTTAGACAAGGAGACAACTGAAGAGAGTGTCAAGACCGGTAACAGAAAGCCACCGGTGCGCAAAACACTCTTCCGTTCGTCACGTGAGTTGAAAAAAGACGCACTCTTTGTACCACTTGCAACTGCTGTTAACTACACAATAACGGCTGTTGGCCGCCGTTTACTCCGCTCCACCGTACTGCAACCACTGCGTGATCCCACGAGCATCGAGTTGCGCTATGATGCGGTGGAGTGGCTCTGCAGAGACAACGAAGCCCTCGCCGCCATACGACGCTCACTGCGGTTACTGACCGGTGATGATTTGGAGCGCGTCATATCAAATTTTTCACACACACCTAAGTTAGCAACTCTCAAAACAATGCAGCGTTGTATCGATGCAGTCGTGACGCTGTGGCAATTTCTTCGTGCCACAACCCAACTACTGTACACGTTGCGCGGGTTGCTCAGTAAAGGCGGAACGGGCAATGCACCAGAAAGCGAGGAGTGTGACGACGTGGGGGACCACTCTAATCTCAGCTCTGACGGTGTTGACTGCAGCTATGAAAGCCAAGTGGAACTCCACGAAAGGGAAGGGGTGATGGAAAAAGAAAATTTTCACTGGCCCGTTCCGCCACGAAGCTCCTTATGCAGTACCTCCGAGGGTCACCGTAAACCTCCCATGTTGTTGCGTAAACTACTCCAGACTCTGACTACATGTCACATGGAAGAAATATGCGCGGAGATCGCCCACTATCTCGATGAAAGTGTTGTTCATGTTACAGGTGGGGACGGTGCGAGCGTAGGGCGGCGGCCACGACGCACTGGTGGTGCGGTGTTACAAGTCCAACAATGCTTCGCGGTAAAATCAAATATCAACGGCACTCTTGATGCCGCCCGACACCAATACAGTCAAACCATTGAGTCGATGTTTGCTCACGCTGAGAGTTTGAAGCAGCAGTACGGGGTTGGGTCGCTTCGCGTCGTGTACGACGGCGTTCGTGGGTACCATTTGTGTTACGACTCGCGGCATGAGCGTAATGCACCCGATTCAATCTTCCTACAGAAATATTCTGGTGGCAAACACTACGCACTTTATCACAGTGGTCGAGCCATGATGGATGTTGACGTCGGGGGTGATCTTCATGGTGACTCTCAACAGCAGAGACCGCCATTCTACGGCTCCTCGGTCTTGCATGTTGAAACACCGGAGCCATTGAACACTGCCGCTCAGCGCGCTGCGGTGACCAAACACCAAGTGCGGGGAAGACGAGTTACATGCACAACAAAAGAGATGCTTCTACTGCGCCGTGGTGCTGATGATGTTGTCGCTGAGATTCTCCATACGCAAAACGGGGTTGTGCACCGCCTCATTGAGTACCTTCGACAGCGCCTTGGGAAGTTGCAGGCGGTTTGTGATGGGGTCGCTATGTTGGATCTTCTAATCGCTTTTGCCACGTATTCGCGTCTGAATGCCTGTGTGCGGCCAACAGTACTGCGACAAGGGACTTCTTTCAACAGTAGTGGTACCTATTTTATTGAGGCGCGCCACCCTGGTGGACTCTTCACAGCCAATACCGTACAATGGAGTGACCGGACAAATGTGCTGCTACTGACGGGCCCCAATGCATCCGGAAAAACTACGTTGTTGAGGCAGGTTGGGCAGTTGATTGCTCTTGCGCAGAGCGGCTGCTTTGTCCCGGCACGGGAAGCCGCCATCCAACCGTGTGACCGAATTATAGCACATATGCTCTGTGATGATTTGGAGGACGCAGCCACGTCGTCGTTTGCAAGGGAGATGCGGGAACTGTCGTATCTTTGCATGAACGCCACAAGGGAAAGTGTAGTACTCGTGGATGAACTGGGGCGCCGTACAGCGGCGCGTGAAGGCATGGCCATTGCGTGGGCGACAGTTGAGTTTCTAGTGGAGAAGCGTTGCCGAACAATATTTGCGACGCACTATAGCCGGTTGACGCGCCTTGAAGAGGGCACTGCTGGTGCGGTAAAGAATGTGCACTTTGTGGTGGCTGTCGAAGACGGCGCCGGTGGTAGCATCCCCGTAGGAGATGACGGAATGGTGGTGCTGGTGGGCGGAACTGCTCCTCTTACTAATGTTGAAAGCGGATCAAAGCCAGCAAGCAAGAAGTCGTGCACTCTCCGTTTCGAATACCGTCTGCAACCCGGTCCTTCGCATGTGGATTGCTACGGATTGCGGCTTGCCTCCCGCGTTGGCTTCTACGCGTCTGCGCTCAAGTTGGCGTGGGAACTGTTACCCCTCATTGGGGGAAGGGAAGGCGGTAGGAGTCATGAAGGTGCAGGTGACGAGGCGGTAGCAGCGACTATTGATGAAAGCGAAATAAAAAGTTTCCATAGCGCTGGAAGCCCATGTTGTGTTCGTGTTGCTGACAAGGTAGTTGCGGATATGGCCAAAAGCCCCCCTGTTGTTTCTCCAAGTGCGTGCAACAAAGAGGAGCTAAGTATGATAGGCGGAAACAGAATTAGTGGTAACCACAGCGAGGATATAAGCGTTGCTTCGAACTCTCGTTGCCTACGTCATACTTGTCTCGAGGGAGGAGCAGGGGATTTGTCAAAAATGTTGCAGCTGTCACCATGCGGTTCCTCCACTGAGTGACTCATTGCTTGAGAGGTATCGTCGAGGGTGCTTTCCTTTTTTTTTTGGTTGTTATTTGTTGCGTGTTGAACCCCTATTGCATTTGTTTGTGTTAATTTCGACTTATGGATCAATGCTAAGACGGGTGGAAACATTACCACACGCTTACCAATTGTTTTTTTTTACGAATTTCCGCGTCAGTAGTGCCAGCGTTC
>NW_027124250.1:1384-8278 GCF_001457755.1 Trypanosoma equiperdum | reverse complement strand
TTAATTTCGACTTATGGATCAATGCTAAGACGAGTGGAAACATTACCACACGCTTACCATTTGTTTTTTTTTACGAATTTCTGCGTCAGTAGTGCCAGCGTTTTTATTATCACTTCTTTTGTCCCCATTCCCATAACCGGAAACTATTTCTATTGATGGGACACTGCCCGGGCGAGGTGTTCTATTTTTTCCTTTTGTTTGTCCCATACTTCTTTTTATTTTCTTGCTGGCGGCACTTTTGTTTGGAGAGGTGCATGTGAGTTGTCCTTAGGAGCTCATAGCGGGAATTTGCAGCTATCGTTGCCCATCCCTCACTAACGTTGCATCCGGAGAAGTTAACTGCATCGCGCTGCAGAAGGTGTCGGGGTCAGTGTTAGGGGGAAAAAAAGAGTCAAATGTATCGTTTCTGGCCGAGCTTCTCGCCGTTTCCAACTTTGAAACTCCTCAACATCCATCGCTGGTGTTGCAGCGCTACAGGAAAGCCACCCATGGTGGGTGTTGCTGCCATACAGCGCGGCGCGTTACAATCAGCGGCATCGGCAAGGGTTCGCGGTCGTGTGGAGAATTTTCGTGTCCGCGGCAAGCTGGCTTTCATTCAACTCCGCCAACCACCATCGCACTCCATTCAAGTTGTAGCTGCTGGGGCTGAAATCTCACACAGGGTGAAGGAACTTACGCCTGAGTCTATTGTTGATGTTATTGGTGTAATCAAACCTACTGAGCGGCCCGCGACATCCGTCAGTTGCTCGAACTATGAACTGCATGCGACATCTATAGAAGTTGTGAGCAAGGCAGCTGTACCGCTTCCTTTTCCGCTTCACGACCAGAACGCGAAGCTGGACACGCGCCTGAACAACCGATACATCGACATGCGAACACCGTTGGCGGTTGCTATGATACGTCTGGTTTCAGCCGCTGCGCAGAGCTTCCGCACGCAGCTTTTGTCCCGCGACTTTGTGGAACTTCACACGCCAAAGATCATAGGCACAGCATCAGAGGGTGGTAGTGCGCTCTTCTCACTGGATTACTTTGGTCGTCAAGCCTTCTTGGCGCAGTCGCCTCAGTTGTACAAGCAAATGGCAATAATGGGTGATGGTATGCGAGTGTTCGAAATTGGGCCCGTTTTCCGCGCGGAGAAGAGTCTTACGCATCGTCATCTCACGGAGTTCACAGGACTGGATGCTGAATTTACAGTCGACGAATTCTATACTGAGTTGTTGGATGTGCTAGAGTCAATATTATGCGGCATGATTTGGAAACTTCAGACAGAAAACGCCGAGTGGATCAGCCAGGCACGAGCGGCATTAATGGAGTTGGACAGTGCTGAGGACTGCGGCACTGTGGTGCCTCGTCGTGAAGATATAGTATGCGAGGTAGCGGAGGAGATAATTGCCATGTACAATATACGTTTTGATGACGCGGCGAGCCGAATAGCACCTTCCGTGCCGACTGAACCCTCGGAGGATCGCTATCATGCGCGTATCGGTATAAGCGGGCCAAAGGTGCTGCGTATGACATTCAGGGATGCACTGCAACTCATCCGGGATAACGATCATCAACACGCTGGAAGGCAACAAGAGGTCGTGGGGGAAAGTGACGAAGAGGTTGTGGTCGACTTCAACCTCAACCAGGAGCGGGCACTCGGGGAGTTGATTCGGTTACGCTACGGCGTCGATTTGTACGTTGTGGATCAATTCCCACTGGCTGCACGACCCTTTTACACGATGCCACACCCGAGTGAAGAGGGTGTAGCCTGTGGCTTCGATATGTATTTGCGTGGAGAGGAAATTTGTAGCGGCGGGCAGCGGATACACGACGTGGCGCAGCTCATTCATAGCATGGAGCAGCGGCGAATGGAAGCAGCACATATGAGGGACTACGTGGACTCATTCCGGTACGGTGCGTGGCCACACGGTGGCTTCGGCCTCGGACTTGAACGTATCGTGCTTTTTCTCTTGGGTGCGCGTGACATCAGGCGTGTTTCACTATTTCCCCGTGATCCGAGGCGGTTGGCGCCATGACGTGTGTGTGTGTGTGTGTGTTGAGATGTTTTGTGTTTCCTTGTTGTTGAGAAACACCTGCTGTTACGCTTTGTAGGGTCACACTAGTGCCGTTGATAGTGCACGTGTTTGGGCCCGTTTGGAACTGCTCAGCGGTGTATTTAAGGTGGACCGCACCGCGTGAATTAATCGTATTCGTGTAGGTAGGTATGGGTTGCCATGTTTTTGTGGCTCAATGGATCTGGTGCCACTGTTTTGTAAGTTTGCAGTTCTTCATTCGCAGGCATAAGGGAAGACTATGTTTAATAAATGAAAGTTGCAAGAAGCACCTGTTCCCTGGTGTCACCCTAAGGGCGCGCATTTGGTATATTATTCCTCCGCCCCCCTACGTGGTTATTAATGCGAACTAGTAGAGAGACCCACGAGGCGGAAGGCACATATTTACCCCATCAGAGAAATAACTAAGGGAAAAGATAAAAATGACAAGTGTGGAAACCCGCATCCAGGCGCTGGTTCAGCGATATACACTCATGGAGAATAATATCAATAAGTTGAGGAAGGCCTTGGCATCACTGGGCGAAGGGCAGCAGAATGCAAATACAACTCCCAGGAATGAGGCAACGGCAGTGGCACATCATCGTGACCCTTGTGACTTAAAGGAACTCCAGCCATGCCCTCAGGATACTCCCGAAGTGGCGGCTCTGCGTCGCTGGTGCATCGAGCATTCCCTCACCACTGCAGTTTTTCGTTGGGTGCCCTCCGACTACTATCAGCACACGCTGCAGTGGCGTCGGGACGAGCTTGCCGCCCCCAGCGTTCATCATCTGTGCAAGTCAATTCTCATGGAAAATACTCACTGCACCAACAAGGATTGCGGCGTCCGAGAAAACTCTCGGTACTATCTTATTGTGTACCCCTACACGGAGAAGTTTGACGCGGAGATGGTCATGCGGCATGTGAAGGGTTTGAACGAGGGACTTGGCAAGAAAAAGTTCAACTTTCGCCTTGCCGCGCCAGATGTTGCACTACAGTTAACCGGCTTTGGTCACGGCGCTGTCGCTCCATTCGGCACACCGACGGAAATTCCAGTAATTCTGAGCGACAAAATCTTACAACTTACACCGGCAGTGTTTTGGATGGGTGGTGGGCATGTGGACTGCAAAGTGCGGGTCGATGTGGAGCAGTTCATGGAGGTGATAAAACCTATTGTGGCGTCCGTCACGACACCGCTAAGCGCTGAGGAGTTGGGGCAGTTGGTGGACTGAAACCAAGAAGTCGCTGCTTCTTTCAAAGCAGTAAACGGGCGTACACGAACGTCCGCCTACGGGCTACCTGATGGATGAGAGATGGTAGTGGGAAAATAGTGAAACATTGACAATGGGGAAGGATATGATGCCACTCCTCACTTCTCCCGTACACCAGTGTGGGCGCACAGCTCGGTTCACTTATTTGTTGTTGTGTGTTCCGTGGTTAGCGATTCCGGATGTGTAGCGATAATAATACATTCCTAACAAACAATATGTGCTTCTACCGGTTTTGTTTCTGGGGTGCTGCGTCAATTGGGTGCAGCTTAATATTGTTCTACCTTTTTTCTTTTCTTTTTGCCTCTCCTACGCATCAAACTACGCGGCGTGTGTGTTGATCGACGGTTTGCTCGAATATAATAATAGGACGAGTAAAGGCATTCAGTGGCACCCCAGCTTCCACGCGTATAACCCTGGGGGAAACATAGTCCCGTATGGGCGCCTTATGCGCATGTCGTTAACAACACGTAGGCCTTTTTGCCCTGTTCTGCTTAACATTGGCAGCAGCCGCGCCGTGACGCTCTCACATTTTCATGCAAAGGTGTGTCCTTCAATCACTGCAACTGTAAAGCAAACGATAAGGGAACTTGATGATGAGGCATCACCCAACCACCAACGGCGACAGGAGTCCTGTTTTTCATCAGGGGAGTTGCGGTTGCGGCCGTACGGGTTTTCCCCGGAGCGACCACAGCTTCAGCACGAAAGTTGGAGTTGTGCGTGGCACTCATACCTTAACGCAGTGCGCTTGAGAGGTGAAGTATCGGCTGCAGGTGTGGCACCCCTCCCTCCCACAGCAACGAGTGCGAACTCCACAAGTCACAATGATGACGAATTCTTTCCAATGACAGGAACACTCACATTGCCCGTTCCCGTTGTAGTTCCGACTAGCAATAATGAACCCAGTAATGAAACTATAATGATGGAGTTCTTTCGTGTGGACGCGTTCATTCCCGTTCGGGTGCAGATGTACCATGTGATGCGGCGGCTTATTAAGATGCAGGCAGTGTGGAATAATATAGTAGCAATCGGGATCGTGGTACCGACGCACGAGGTTGAGTATTTTATTTCTGCAGCAAGAGCTGCCCACGCTTCGGATGGCGAGAGAACTCCTCACGCTCTGCTCTCAAGAAAACCAAGTGTGTTGGTGTACGACCCGGAAGGGCTTCGATTTCAAGCACCAGAGTCCAAGAGGTTGCGGAAATAACACGTCCTTGCGTGTGTACATTTTATTTTTATTTTTTTGTAAAAAAACAAACAAACAAACTAAGGCCATTGCAGTACGGCTAGTGACAGCTACTTCCATAAGTGCGTTTCGTATTGAACCTTCCCATGTTTTACTTCAAAGGACACTCACATAAGCATACTTGCATGAATGTGCAATCATTTGTATATGTGGATGTGTGCCCAAGCATTTAGGAGGGGAAATGCGAAGACAAGACTCGGAAGCTGAAAGCACCTCATAAGTGACTGTCATTTACTTCTCCGGAGAGAAAATGGAGTTAGTTGTTCTACGCGAACATCCACGGCATCTTTCCTCATTTCGCTCTACGAATTTACGTAATACGATCAGGGTTCTAGGAATAAAGGAAAAAGGAAAAAAACGATAATATAATACCTCCGACAAGTGAGAGGAATAAACGCAGACGTGCGGATTAAAGGTATTCATATTCGTTAACAACGCGGCTGGTGGGTGTCTCTGACGAACACAAGTGGGTTGAAGCAAAAAGAAAAAAAAACAACAGAGAGAGGAACATGGCGGAAGAAAGGTGCCTGGAGGGACCCATGGAATACTTTTTCGCTGCCCTGGAGCGGCAGTTTCCCAAGCAAACAGCGTTGATAGGGGGCGCAAAATCTCTGACGCAGGCTATTCTGAGGGCTCTTGACGTTCTCTACCCGTTTGTGGAGGCCCTGTTCGTCAGGTTTATGGACTACGCTAAGTCCCTGTCTTCCCACGAGTTGAACCAAATACTCCCTCTCATCGCTGGTTTTTCCATTTGTTTCTTTGGGGGTTGCTTCTTCACGCTGTTTTCAACCGTGGAAATCGTTTACCTCACCAGCTGGGATCGCATTAAAAAGAGTGCCGAGGTTATTCACCGGAATTACGTCGCGGCGATGGAGGCCAGTAGGAAAGATGACGCCCCGGGCTATGGTTACACTGTTACCACAGGCGACGAAAGTCTCTCGAAGAATGAACTGCTCTCGCGCAAGTTACGTATCTTTCTGCAATCTGTCGACCCCGTCAGTGTGAAGGAGGAACTCGCTGCGGTTGCCCTGGCATTCATGGCGGTTGTGGCAGCGTTGCGGGATCGCTTCGCCTATTACGTCACACTGGGTTGTATTCTCGCAGATACAGCCCCACGTTTTTTCCCACTTAAAGCCATCCTCGAAGAGTCGCTGCCACCGGAGCTACAGAAACTTGCAGGCCCCTTTTCCAACTTCCTTTTTGGAGCCCTAGGCACAACCATTGCCGTGCTTGCGAGCCAATACACCATCACCCTGCACTGCGCCACACGAGGCTCAAAAATGCTTGTGGATAGCGCCCTCGAGTTGGCCAAAACAAGAGGAATCGTGGTACAGGATGTGAAGGTCGATGATAGTTGGGTGAAGGCATTCGCTTTCGGCCTCGCCGTCATCGGATTCACATGGCAAGCCGCGAACGGTTTTTCACTACCCTTTCCACTTAATTTGCTCCTCTTCCCCGTTACGGTGCTAGAGTGGATAGTCAACGTCATTTTCCGCGCGTCCGGGTCTGCCGTGTGGGCAACCACTCTTTCTGTGTAAAAAAGATGTGGTTGAAAAAACAGTGGTCGTGGAGAATGCGCGTGGTTGTCGCTAGGGGGACATCGTTTCTGTGGCGCTAGCGGGAGACGGAACTGTTTTCGAGCGTATGCGCGAAGGGGTAAAGGGGAGGTTGGAGAGGACCCATTTCACCTTACTAAGAGTGAAAGCTAAGTTGCTGCCGAGTGTGTAAGTTGTCTGCGGAAACCATTTACCAGGCACGCGCCCTCATAAATATCCGCGCAATATGTGAAGGTCGTTTCGCATTTATCTCCTGCTGTTTGGCGTGCGTGCGTAGTTTAACACCATGCGTTTCACTTAGTGCTGGTTCCGCCAGTTTTGAGAGGTGCCCTCTTCTATTTCCATTCTTGCCACAAAACCCGTTTTTTTTTGTTAGTGTGAGGACGGGGCAGCGCAGCAAACGGCCCCTTGAAGTAAAACAACAGTTGCTGCCCCAGCTAGGTCAGTCGGAGAAAAAAAAAACCTCAACACCGATAAGGGGCACCAATAACGCAACACAAACACCGGTTTGTTCGGTTGGAAGGAAACTTGGGCCCGAAGGGAGTGTAAAAGAAGGGGAAAGGGAACTCTGGATCGGTGGAATGACTGACATTACACATTCCAGTTGCCTATGCGCATGATGGCGAGCACCGCGGCAGCGGCTCTACCGCTATTTGTAGTCTTTGCGCTATAAAGCAAGGCGCGCTTCCAATTGAAATAACGGCTATGAAGCTGTCCAATGGCACGCACCGGTCAGTGGTCTGACGATCACTCTACAAAAAAAAAAAAGAAAATCGCCCACCAAACACAAA
>NW_027124250.1:0-1290 GCF_001457755.1 Trypanosoma equiperdum | reverse complement strand
GGGGGGGGGGGGTCACTGACTACCACTTGATACGTCGCGTCCCCCATCCTTTTCACAACACAAGGAAACAGCCACTTCCAGTCCCAAAAATAGACCCAGGAAATTGCAATGCCAAGCTTCGAATTGGGGAAATGCATGGGGAGGTATGAAAAATAACCTTGGATCGTGATCGAGAAAAACAAACCCTTTCGTAAAAAAAAAAAAATCACTCCCCTAGCATGATGTACGCTCCGTGAAAGTAGTCCAAACGGTCGGGTCGCACCCACACTTACCGTTTGTATCGTAAAGCTTAGCAAACCCTCCCAGCGTCATTTTGAATGTTCATGCTCCTTCAGTTACTCCATCACAATTCAAATAATAGACCCTCCAAAACCTCAGCATCCGCAGCAGCCGTTACGAGCCAACCGCTCTGGCCTTTGATACTTTTCAAACCTCCTTTTCTGCTCCCCCACGTTCCACTGAAAACATGAGGCTCAATTGCTGTTGAGTGGCAAAACCCTCCTTTTCAGAAGCGAGCGGGGGCGGAGATTTTCGGGCCGCCTTTCTGCACTTCATCCTCTTGAGGGTTTCTGCTCTCATTGGTATATTTGATGTGAACCTTCTAACAGTGCAATGGGGATTATGTTCGCCAGCAAATGCCATGGCTCCACCGTCAAAAACCATCACCACGTCATTACCACCCGACCCCACACTTTCGACATTGCAGAGAATGCGGGGCGGTTCCTGCGGCATACATTGCTGAGACGAGGAAAGAAGCATGATGCAAAGCCGCGCCCCCGGCACTTGAAACGTTGCCAAGCGTTTCGCCACAAGCGATGCCCGTAACCGCCTCTCACCCTTCAAGTGATATACCAACTGCAAGGTAGGGAAAATTCCATTTCACTGTGAACGGCGAAACACGGGCGGTGCCTCGGATGGCAAGAGGTTGCCCCTTTTGAGGATGGCTCATTAAAACATGGTGGGCTTTTGGCGCCCTCAAGGGAGACATCCATAACAATTAGGGGAAGCTGACTACCAACATTCTACATTTATCAAAGCCTACAAACGACCCCCTCCAACATGGGTGGCGGCAGCTTGTCTGTGTCTATTCGTGGTGGAGCGTCCGTTGTTGAGGAATCGAAAACAGAAGGAACTCCAGAAAGCATGGTAACTCCGCTTGGGCTTTCGGATGAGGAGCAGCCCAAGGTCACATCAACCTACTTCCCCACCCTCAAATATAAAACGGCTCTAATGGAGTCATGGAAAAGCCGGAACCGTTGCGCAGAAGAAGGATGTTAAGTTGATAACTGG
>NW_027123759.1:356-21125 GCF_001457755.1 Trypanosoma equiperdum | reverse complement strand
CCCCCCCCTGGATTGTCGGCCCCCTGCTTTTCAGTTCGCACTTCCTTTAACCCAAGAGTTATTCTGAGTCACTACTCAGGTCAATCACTTCTTTGGCGTTTGCCCTGTCCGAACTTTTGTAACCACTTTGACACCACCTTCGGATAGCTGCTTGAGTAGTGGCAGCAACCGATGGCGGTTTCCTGCTATGAGGTCGGCCACGCTTACGGATCTGAGTTACGCTACCAAGCCTACAAACTGTGCTCATGACACGCTCCGGTTGAATATTCATCTCCTTACACACCACTTCGTTGCGTGCATTCTCCACCAAGTTCGGTAAAGAACCACTTTCATTTCTATTGTGCGTATCCTCCGATGCGGTGCTCTCCTCATCCTCCACATCCACACATTCGGGTCCTTTGCGGCTCTCACAGGTGTTTGCAGAACTCAACCCCTTACTTGGCTCCGCGTTCAAGCTCCGCCCAATGGCAAAAGGGTTCCGCTGCTTTTCAGTTTTGATGGACTCTTCTTGTTTAGCATCTCCAGGCTGTGTGCGTGTTTCGGGACTGTCCACTGAAGATGCCCTCGCCAACAGCCGACAGATGGGCTGCATGTTGGAGTAGCGGGTGCGCAGCCGGGGGGCCTTTTCAGCAAATAAGGACTCGTGTTGCGCGAACGCTTCTTTTGACACCGTTGGCACCACGAGGGCGGGATTCACAAATTCCACAAAGTCAATGAGTTCGGAAAAGCAACAGTGCTCACTGTAGGGAATGTTCAGAAGCGACACGCGCTCATTGATTTTCTGTCTGGAAACCTTCGCAGCCCACCCGGTGGGATTCACGAAGAGGACGCCATCAAATTGCTTTAAATCCACCCTTTCGTTTCCCCACAGACTAACTGTTTCATCACCGGTATCGGCTGCTCCACCATCTATTGCGGTGCCTTCTCCATGCCTTCTTCTCACTGGTCTGCCGAACGCTGGAGCCAGAGCACTGTACGTTGTTAAGGACAATGGGACGAGAAACAGGGCTAACGAGTATTTCACCCCACCGGTCATCGAGTCGGGGGCCACATGGTCAGAAGACATTTCACCAGCAGTTTTTGATGTTGAAATCTCCGAGTCGACGGGTAGCTTTACCTCACATGTTGTGAATCGGCCTGTGCATTCCCCGCCACTTTCCCCGTTTCCTCCCATACGATAACCAAGATAGATGTCTTGGGGTTCCTTCATATGGTGTGGCGTAAAGCGCTCGGGAAAATAATCTAGTTGCCTCATGGCCTCGTACCTCTCCGGGGTCACGTATATTGGGGCGTACGCAGGCGCCCCATCGCCAGATTTCTTTGAGGGAAAGTTCTCCTGAACTGAGAGAGCAATAATCTCCTTTCCAATGAAGTAGGATCCCACTATCACAGCTACTGAGACCGTCTGCCCCTCCTCCTTTGTTTGCATGTGCTCTTGGCTCTGGGAGTAACTTAGCCGGCGTTCGCATCCCATGATCATGTCTAATACCTCCTTATTTACTGTTTGAAAAATCGCGGCTCGGTCCGGAAACGTGAACTGCGGTTGGCAGTATGTATTATCAAGGAAGAGCACATCGACGTTTCCCATACTCTTCAGCACAGGGTTGCTCCTGAGGTCCGGTTCCCAGCACCTGTGTTTGATGCTCAAAGCGGGGACAGCGGGTGAGCTGAAGCGAAAATCACCCGTGTGGAGAATCGTGCCGAAGTCTGCCGATCGAAAGAGAAACATAACTGCACCAGGACAGTGATTAGCGGGTATCAATTCCACTGAGAAACAACCTTCGCCACACTCTGCTCGTCCTTCCTCCTTCTTCACCAGATCACCATTGCGGAGGGAGAAAATATACGTCACCGCAAGGTCCAAGCATTCCACACAGGACCTCCGAACGCCCAGCTTCCAGCACAAAACATTCCCTGTGGCGCGGCTAGCGTAAATAGTTCCGTGCGACCACTTCTCAGTAATACCGCTGTAATGATCCGAATGGAAGTGCGAGAGAAAAAACAACCCGCGAAACGACTCTCCAGCGGGCCCTAACCCCGAAGACGCGCCGTCACCGTCCGCTCGGCACGATTTCAAGTATCTGCGTGTGTGAACAAACGCATCAACAAGGATAGCAACCGACGCGTTCCGGTACACCTCTCTGGTGAGCATGTACTTTTTGAGAGTGTCTGGCATATCATCACCAGTGCGAGTCACCTTACCTGCAGCTCCACCTGCCATCTCTTGTGTACGAGGTTGATGACACCTTCTCGGCCCCTCCTATCCTTTGAAACAAATGCAGAGCAGTTACAGCACCGGAATTAACGGGTAGGACCACAGTAAAAATTGAATCTGAAGCAATGAAGGAATTAGAACCAAAAGGGGCAGCTGTGTCAAAGTGCACTCCTTCAACGACGACCGCAAAGAACAGGCACCTCATCTCCCTGGGGAAAGCGGGTGGGAGCTGGGAGAACGGGTGTGTGAAGAGAAGGGATTGTAAACCGGAGGATGAACGCAGCGGCAACAGCCAAGATAGTCGAAGCAACTAAACAAAAAAAAATGTGTACACTATTCACTCCACTTCCCTCCTTCCCGGGTCTGTGATGATGAACCACACCTGCCAGTTGCTTGGTCACGCGTGTTTCCATCTGCCGTACCCCTCGTCAAGAACGCTGTCCTCCGTTAACGCTGGTGGCTCCATGGCTCCAATTAGTCGCATGAGGGCGTCGTAAAGGGGATCCTGCAAATCAATCAGCCTCCCCAAAATTGCACAGGCCACGCCCACCGCAACCCCAAGGGCGATGAAGTCGGGGACAAACATTGCCAACTGCGGTACAAGCCTATACATCACCAAACCTGCAATAACAAAAACGAGGAGGCTTATGACAAGAATAAACGTCCTCACAAACTTCCTGAAGAGGACTCGAGGCGTAACGAGTATGATGTTTTGATTGAGCAAATGCACTCGAACATCAGACGACTGGGAATATTCTAGCAACGCTGCGACAGAAATAAGAAACCCCATGACTGCGCACGCCACGACAACCAGCGTTTTGTAGCACGCTTTTTCGGTACGAGGTCCAGCGGAGACTTCCTCATCCATGGTCACTGTTTCCTCCACCACCTCTCGAAGCATTGTCACGACCTTTTCAACGTATGACCCACTAGTTCTCACACCATGCTCTAGATCCTCTAATGAATGATAACAATGAAAGCCCAACGCTACGAGCACCGCCAGTGTGCCACCAAACCGGGAGTGAGTGACATTGGCGACTAAACTATACAGGATACATATATCCAACCACCAGAGCGAGAACAAAGGAATAAGTCGCAGCGACCCCCACTTTGTCGTGTGGTTCATCTTATACACCACGAATGAAACTGCGGTAGTGATGCAGATAATGTAACTGACTGCGCAAGAGTCAATGATGGCGGGTATCCAAACCGTCAAGAGGAAGAACATTAACCAAATGAGAAGCAACTCCACCACATGGACGCTCACAACCAGCGCCAATACGGAGAGATACACCATAAAAAAGAGGACTATGCACTTGCTAATGCCATTCGTTGTTTCCCTGACGGATGAAGCAGAAGACGTTGACGCAGTCCACCCAGCTCGCTTCGATGGACCGAAGGTATAATTCACCATAGCGTACCATACCACTGAGGTAAGGAGTAAACTCCACGAACTGTATTGACGAAGGCCATCCCCGTACATCATTGTGTATGCCTCACACAATGAACGAAATATCATTATCGTCATGATATACCAACGCAAGGCTGCGTGAGCGCTCCTTCGGGCGTCTCGCCCCGAACGGTAAACAAACGCCAGTATTACCGCTGGTAACATACGCTTTACAAAAGACATTGCGTACGCCTTTAAAATTTGCACCTGAATAAGAAAGTGTGGATTAGCGTACTTCAGACGCGGGTCGAAGCCGGTTTGCTCAAACCCACGAAATCCTGTAAGCACGAAATGCGCAATGGAATCGCTACTGGAAAGTTCGCATGCCGCTTCCTCCTTCAGAATTACCATCCCCTCGCAGGCTAGCATTAAGCACATGATGGCTACAGGCCACCTTCTGCTGTTGCTGTCTACTCCACTCTCCTGCACAAGGTGGTATAAAACATCGCGGCCGGTTTTAACATACGTGAACATGGCGAGTGCTGACAGTGCCACACCGTAAAGTGTCAGAGACAAGCGCTCGTTGAGTGTCATCAACTCCAGCCGCCGCTGGTACTCGACGGACCACACAATTTCTGTTCCGAAGGAACTGTGCATGGTAACAGCCAGCCATGCAATCACCGGATTTTCTCGTATCGAGGCGAGAAAGAAGGCCCCAAAGAGTGCAAAGATTTGAAAGTACCGGGGAAGGTACTCGAGTGAGCGATAAATACTGCCGAGGTGCTGATGACTTCCAGTGGAGATACCGCCGTCTGACATGGTAGTTCTCCCGGACGTTCCAAAGAGTTTCTTTGAGTAGGTGTTCTATGTTGGCGAGCTGGCCGCCTGTCGTGCAAGTATTGAAAGTGGCCCAAACAAAAGAAAGATGATAGGAGGAAAAGAGATGCCACAAACGAAAAGGAACAAGTGTGGTAAAATGTACCAAACACAAAAGAAGGAACACGCGCCTGAATATGGATTAATAAAGAAAGGAGGGAGATGTGAACAACTCCACGCGTTATGTATCTGTGACTTTTGGTACGCAGGTGTTCTTCCAGCAGACAGAACACAGGAGGGGGCAAGTGTGATTAAGAGGAACGAAAAAAAAAGTGTGCCGAAAGCTAAAGGAGAACTGCCACCATTTCTTCTCTGCCTTTACCCCTCCCCCCCAAATCCACACACTCAAGTGCCGCGTAAACAGTCGCCACACTCTGGAGTTCCTTAGGGTTTGAAAAAGATTACTATTGCTTACCTTAAGCGGCGTACTTATCCTCTGCCTCCATTCCCTACCAAAAGTGCGCATGCAGACCCGAAACATGGTGGCATAGGGAACATAGCGCTAAGACCTTCTGGGGAAATGGTTTCATGAGCTCGACCCACTCATCTTTGGCCACATTACGAGTCTCCACCAGCCTCAGCACTTGTGGTGGGGGTGTGTGATGAGTTGACGTGCGTCTTTTCTGCTTCACTTGAGCCCCCCTTGGGTTCTGTGCATGGTTCTATAATGACGCCCTTCTCCTCCCACGGTTTCTCCGCCAAATCGTTCGGTTTGAATGGCGTACACACAAGTTCCTTTATGATGCAACGCAGTTCCTCCAGTTTTGCGTTGTTTTCCTCGTCATTCGGGTTCATGAACTTGCGTCCCAGGCAGACGTTGAGGGCACGTTTGAACTTCCGTATGAGTTCCAGTGTACCGAATGTTGCACGGAACATAATCCACTCATCCACCACCGCCAAATTTAGGTCGTCGCGGTAAGTGACAGGCATGCTGCTGGTGCCCATTAAAAGAATGGTCCATAGTGACACATTGGTGAGATCCCGCACGAGCAGCCGTTCGGATTCCGATGACTTCACCAGCTCATCATACACGAAATAGGGCTGGCCAATATTTTCCTGTGATGTACGATGGACAACAGATGCCGATGATGGGTCCAGTCGGTTGGCAAGTTTGTTCCTCATGAGGCGCTTCCCCCGGTTCATAACGACATTAGGAAATAGTCCAGAAGCAACAACACACTTCACCAAACCAACATTGAGAGAGTCGGCAGAGTACTCAGATTGGTCAACGAAGATATCTGCGCGGTCTTTATTTTTCGCATCTTTATAATTTTGCTTCATATGAATGAACCCACTGCCTGCAACAATTTCAAAGAACTGCTGTTTGTACTTGGAAACAGTAAGGAGCTGAGGGACGCTCAACATTCTCTCCTGCAGGTCATACACCACTTCCGCGGGCGTCTTTGCATAGTGCGACGTTACCCAAAAGTTGAAAGCGTTCACCGACGCAATTACATCAGATTGTGTACCGTACGAGAGGTCTTCCTTGTGTAGTCGGACGGCTTCGCGATGTTCTCGTGTGCTTATAAAGACATCCGTGTCACTTACCCCGGCAATGGTGAGAGCGGAGTCCAAACACCTCAGAATGGCCCCCATAATCACCATCTTCCCCACCTTGGGCGCTACCGGTAACCTGGAAAGTCGTAGCCCAAGCGGCGTCAGCTGACGTGTAGATGTCGTGGCACCGAGTTCATGCAAGCGCTTCATGGCGGCTTCGATATGATCGGAGGACGGTGGTTCAAGTGCCTGCTGCAAGAAGTCGGCTGGGTCACCCAAATCAAGGGCAAGAATCTGTAGACACAGTGAATCGAGGTGAGTGCGGAGCATTTCAGGCGTCTGAAAGTCATGCAGGCTTTGAAAATGCTTCTTCGAGTAGAGGCGAATGCACATACCTGGCCTCGTACGACCCACGCGACCACGGCGCTGGACACAGTTCGCCCGACTAGCATAGACGGTTACCAGCTGTGACATAGATCCCATCTCGTTGCGGCCCACAGACGTAGTTCCCTTACGCATGACATATGATTTCTCCTTTCCCCGACCAACGTCGATAACTGCTGCAACATCGTCTATCGTTACACCACTTTCTGCGATGTTTGTTGAAAGGATAAGTTTGATTTTTCCTTCTGGCGCCGGAAGAAAGCATCGCATTTGCTCTTCTGCACCCACAGAGGAGTGCAAACATATGATATGAAACTTTGCGTTGCGCTCAAGTATCTCCTTTGCCCTGTTAATTTCATCCCACCCAGGTAGAAACACCAAGATAGAAGAGTCCGTTAAATCAAGCGACCTCACAGCGTGATCTATGGCGATCTGGATAGTCATGTAATCAATGTCCGCTGTAGCTTCTAAAAACCCGTACTTCGCGGTGGGAGGCACGACGGTTGGACAAAACCCGTCAGCTGCCCCATTTCTCTCCAAAGCTGCAGCCGCCTCTTTCAACAGAGGTGTCATGACATTCCGCTCAGTAGCAATGGGAACTAGGTCCTCCAGGTACATTTCCTCGACGGCGTGAACGTACCCCTCCACGTTGATGATCGGAGCATTACCGAAGTACTTGCCAAATTGATCCGCCTGCAACGTTGCACTCATGAGAATGACGTGAAGGTCCCTACGACGGTGCAGGAGCTGCCGCAGCAAAATCAGCAGAAAGTCTGAGTTAATGTCGCGTTCGTGTATCTCATCTATGATGAGATAATTAATCCCATTTAGCAGCGGGGCTGAGTGAAGAAGGCGGAGCAGTACGCCAGAAGTACAGAAGTTGATGTTCCGTCCTGGCTTTGCGTCCAGGCGAATGGAATATCCGCAGGTTTCTCCAATGCTTTCCAGTCGTTCAGCGGCGACGCGGCGTGCAATCGAAACCGCGCTTAGTCGACGGGGTTGAGTGATAACAATGGAACAATCACCACCCATTCCCTTCTCTGTCATGTCGTCCAAAATGTATTGAGGAACCTGTGTCGTCTTACCACACCCAGTTGTGCCGCAAATAATAACTATCTGATTGCTACTGATTGCACGCAAAATCTCATCCCGCTTCTCATAAATGCGCAGCCTCTGCCTCTGCGAAGCATACCTTGTTTGGTATTCCTCATTCGTTAGTTTCGCCTGCAGCTTGGCTTCCAGCTCCTGCGACTCCTGCGCTCGCTGCGATGCATCCATGGCAATAAGTGCCATGATACCGATCCCTCTATCGGAGTCCGCATCTGCCCACTGCTCAGGATGTGCGACATCTTCTTCTTCCACCATAGGCAGGCCATCCACCGCTTTGAGGATACGCTCCTTCTGAGAGTCGGTTAGCGACACGTTGGCAATGTGCTCTGGGTCAAGGTGGGGATGGGCACGAATGAGGTCCATTAGTGCTTGGAAGCCTTGAACACCGCGGGAGAGTTTCGAGAAAAGGTCGTCAAATGCCACCGGTTCATTAAAACGTGGTCCTGCGTCTCTGCCAGTTCCTACCCATGTTTTGCCATCTTCATCCGTCACTTCGACGACGGTAAAGTGCTGCACGAACGACCCGCTGCGACGGTTTAAGTGCCGCACAAGTGGTGGTTGTAGTCCGAAGCAGACAGTGAAGAGCTCGATAATACGGACCTTACCTTCATGAGAAAAGTCCTTGGACACCGGGTCCCAGTTCCCAAGGGACTTTTTACTCACCCGTGCAGTGCGGCGTAACACCGGAGCTTCCTCATCGAGCACTGCCGCAGGATCGACAAGATTAACTTTATCAACCACCTCTGCTTTAATCTGTTTCTCAAATTCAGCGAAATCTGGTTCTACACGGCGCAGCAGCGCGAGGGCGTGCATTGCCGCCTGGCGTTGCGAGGTCTCTTTATTCCACGCTACGCCGCTAGCCCTTAAGTATTCGTGTCCCGGGACCTCGATTGTGGTGAGACAAACTCTGCACGAAATGGGACCCACGGTGCGCGACTTCCAAAACGTCGGATAGTTCACGTTTGCAACATTGCAGTAACGCTGCAACACTGTTTTTGCATCGGGATCGATCGGCATCGATTCAACTTCTGCAAGTGCAGCGTCGTAAGTTTCATCCCCAGTTCGGGGGGTCTTTCCCATCTCGTAGAAAATATTGTGCTCCCGCATCACATTAATCTCAATGTATCGTTGACATTCTTGAGCATACTGCTCCCAGTCCTGCCGCACATTCGTCGGAGGCGTCGGGTACTGCGGCTTCTCTTGCGTTGTTCCAAGTGTGAGGGGGAGCGGTGTGGGTGTGTGAGGCGGTTTCGTGGCATTTTCAGAAACGAGAGGCGCCCATCGTCCGAGTCGCTTCACGCACTCGACATGCCTCCTTTGCAACATGGGGAGGTTATCGAAGAGACACAGCCCGACTGCATCTAATATCTGCTCTGCGTGCATCCAGCATAGTATCTCAGCGTCGCGTTTGGTAAGTGCTGAACCGTGGGCAACCCTCTTTCCGTACGCCTCAGGAAGCGGGAGCGTCAGCTCTGCAATGTGCAGCACGTTACCAAGTCCCCGTAATTCCATGCGATATTCCGGCTCAAGCTTCGCTATCCCATTCCGCCTCAAGTAATAGTGCACTCGCGCTCGGGAGACGAGGTCCAGGTCTTTCTCAGGTACAAACGTGTACTCCCGTCTTTCTTTGGGGGCAATTAGCGGCTCTTCGTCCTCACGCAGCGCGGACGTCGTTTCCTGGGAGTTCGCTGGCCCGCCCCCCTTTTGTACACTTATTGCTGCTCGTCTGCGTTTGGACTTGTTTTCCCAATGAATGGACCCCACTACCTCCCGGCGAAGAGGCGGAGGTGACGCGGTGGCAGCCGCAACGCTTTCAGAGTACTCAACGGGTGCATTTCGGCCACATTTGGCGCACAACCTGACATGTAGACGTTGCAGGGCGCTGTCTGTGTAAATGGGGATCCCTAAGGTGTCCAATATTAATTCCGCATGCATGGCCGCGAGGTTTTCCGCATCTTTCGGGTCAACTGCTTCACCTAACGCGATGCGGTCGCCGAAGCGACGTGGTACGGGCAAATTCACGGCACACCGACAGATTGCCTGTCCCCCATTGTCCTCGGCCTCAATACGCTGAACAAAAAAAACCTCCTCTATTCGCCGCCCCACGGAGGCCAAATAGTTTTTGATGCGACTCTTAGAACCAAGGTCTACCTGACGAGGAGAGTACAGTGCTTGCTCGAACTGCGTGCGCGTTTCTGGATCCGTGGGTGATACCATGATGTAGCCGTCCGGGCTATCCGGCTCCAGATTCCACAACTCCTTTGAAACTGTCTCCCGCATCTTGAGGTAACTTGTCGCTTCGTCTGAATCTGAATTAGCCGCATCTTTTTCTTCGGTCGGCTGCGCATCGGCCACTCGGGCCCTCTTAGCCACCCTCCGTTTGGTGTTTTGCGGGGCGGTAGGATCCGATGTACCGACATCCGGTGCGGCAGCAACGCTCCTCGCATTCGTTGAGGAAGATGGAGTTTGAGTAGAGGAATTTCCTGTAGCGACCCGCCGCCTCCCTGAGGGGCTTAACACATTGGGGTCTCGTGTGTCTGCTGGTACACTCTCACCGCGGGCCCTGCGCGCGGCAATCCACTCGGCGCGCGCCGTACTTCCATCCATGAGGTGAAACCCAAGTATATTTAAGACGTCTATGGCATGCATGGCCGCTAAAACACGTGCATCCGTTGCATTCATGGCTATGCCGACGCCACCCCGTATGCCATACAAATCGGGTAAGGGTAGCACCACAGTGGCCTTGTAATACCCGTTTACCTCCTCAACCAAAAAGGGATCGGTCCTCGGAACATTTTCTCTCTGCAGAAACTGTTTCAGCTGTTCCACCGCCGACGAGTCGAGGGTCGGTGTCTCTATAAATTCGCACGTTTGGTCCGTCAGTGCGCGGTGCCGTCGAATGATATCCTCTTCGTAACTTATGCATGAAATGCGGTCTTCGCGCCGTACTGCCAGCTGTTTAAGTGGTAGGGGGCAGACAACATGTGAGGGGTTCTTCTGATCTTCTCCTGGCAATGGGGCGGGCCGCCCGTAGCTCCAGGCTGCCAGCGCATGCTGCTTCTGTTTTGTGGAGTCGGAAGGATAGAGACATATGGAGTGGGCATCGAGGACAAGCTCCGCGTGCATGCAGGCGAGTGTCACGGCAGCTTCGCGATTTAGCGCCTTTCCTTGCGCTTTGATTTCACTAAATGTTGATAACTCAGGTGGTAAGGAGATGGTGGCTACATACCAGGACTGACCACCACCTTCCCCTGGTTCCTCCACCGACGTGCAGAGCTGAGCAAAGGAAAGCTTGTGCTCATCCAAAAATGATTTAATGCGGTGAACTGCTGTTGTGTCAAACAAACACGGCGACAGTAATGTGTGACTGGGAGAGATGTAATGGTTCGGCCGCATGTCAATTAAAAGCCATTTACCACCCTCGGTCTCGTCACGATCAACAATACGGCGGAGTGGAAGGGGTACGCGGACAGGCGATTGGGTCCTCTCAAGTTCGTCTGGCAAGGGGGCCCACCGGCCTGCCTTCCGAGCAGCCTCCGCATGTTTCCGTTGCATTGACGGCAGCGTGTAAATGTGAT
Organism: Trypanosoma equiperdum; assembly: GCF_001457755.1. Lineage (NCBI taxonomy): Eukaryota > Euglenozoa > Kinetoplastea > Trypanosomatida > Trypanosomatidae > Trypanosoma > Trypanosoma equiperdum. Next base: position 10,075 of record NW_027123759.1, on the reverse strand, counting down.
AGCCGAACTCGTCAATTATGTGCTCAGCATGCATTGCTGCAAGGAGTTCAGCGTCTTTACTATTGCACGCAACGCCATGAGCCCACAGTTCCCCTGTGTGGCTCCGAAAAGGTAGTCGAACACGGCTATGGTAGAGTGGCGTACCATTGTCGTTAACAATCTCTCGGCCCTCAAAAACTTCACTGCTACTGGTAACTGCTCCTTGGGAGAAACGTTTGATGAAACTGACTACCCGAGCACGGGAAAATGTGTCCACGTGCTTTGTGTCTTTAAAGCATTCCGGAAACTCACTGCTACCGTCAAAGGAGAAATCTTCCTTCCTAGTCTCCCCAAACGCCCTGTCTGACTCGTCAGTGGCTTCCACAAGGGAAACCTCGCCGGGGGTAATTTCCTGCGTTTGAAACAGTCGCACCGGAAGCACCACGGGGCTCAGTGTGACAGACCGGAAAGGCCCTAGGTAGCGACACGCAACAGTTAGTCGTATGGCCCGCATAATATCCCCCTTCTGCATACATTATTCGAAGATGTCGGTAAAAGCACGCGGAAAAAAATGCTACATGAAATCAAAACTGATCAGAATGTTCAACAAGACATGGATCAGCTACCAACACAGCCGCACATCACGTCGGCAGCAATAACAAACTAACACACGTTAGGACACACAATGTTAGAAGCACACGCAGAAGCAAAAAAGTAAAGGAATAATAAAGAAAACAGGGAGCCAGGCATCCCCAAGATGACAATACGATCCATGGCGATCACGGGCACGGGGGCGAATTTCCACTCCACCCCCGCCCCACACGATACCTCCATTTACGACCGCTGCGGAGGGGCCCAAGTGTACCGCGTGTCCACGGCTGCAGTCACACTTTGGTCCAGTAAAACCATTTAAGGTTTACCCCTTCCCAACAATATAACAAGTATTCACTAACTTCACCCCCTCCCTTCCTTTTTTTTTCGGGGAAAGGAACGAGAGAGAGAGAGAGAGAGCTGCCTAATTAGTACCGCGAGTCGTTCCCCCCTCCCGAAGCACCCTTCTCTTGCGATACCGTGTTTTACCTCGTCTTTTATTTTTCCCTTATTCCAATATTGGGGTCCCATTTATCAAGCACACCTTATGCACGCGCAGTGATATGCGCGCTAGGGGAAAAAAATATCATCATCCCCATTGGACGGACGTGCGCTAATTTCACCCGGCCACGGCTCCGGAAGAGTTCCATGCGTGAGTCTTCGGCAGCACCTCAGTAATCAACTAGTTCGAAAAGGCGACAACAGTTGTCGCCATCTTTCCTTCTTTCCACATGTATTTATGTGCGTGCACGCGTTTGAGTCCTGCACAGCGCCGTGGGGATGTGACCGCCCGGTTTTTCACTTGGTGAGACACGATACCAAATGATTCAAAAAAGAAAAACCAGCGCGGGGTCTGGGCAGTGATCACAATTAGCATGCACGTTCAGACCACAACTCACTTCATCCGCGCGTTGGACAAAATGTAAGTGTCCAATAGGCGTATAAGGTAGATTGGAATCACAATCGCAAGAGAAATCACAAACACTTGCCACGCACAGCTCCACGAAAATAAATAATCTTGATCAATCATATCTGGAAGAAGCAAAACTGCCAATAGAAAAGTGACAATCGAGAAGCATTCGGCTGCCACAAAGTAGTAAAGGTGCTTTCGGCGCTGTGTCCACAGGATTCTGAGATGCAGAGTGCCCGCTACAATGACGAGTTCGGTCAGAAGCAGTGTTGTGTACGCCACAGTTGTGATCTGAAACATTTCCTTACCAAATAGAGCAAGAGCAAGATATATCATCGTGCCGCCCTGGAACACAGAGATCCACAACCACTGCAGGTACGAGCGCGTATTCATTGACCGGGACTTCAATAGTTCTTTGTACAATTGTGGAAATTCACGAACATCACCTTCCTTCACATCCTCATCGAGGACCAAGGCAAACACAGGAGCCATCGTAAAAATGGTGGAATATCCCATAAGAAGATACCCATTGAAGACGGACATGGAGGTGCCAGCGAAAAGTAGCGAATAAAAGGCCTGCACAACTGAATAGGCCATACCTCTGTGTATCACGAACTGGCTCATATTGCACGTGCGTCGGTAAGAGCTTCGACCATGCCACATAATGAGTCGCACGCAGTGTGAAAACTTTGCAATGGAGAAGTCCGCCGCCATACTGGCCTGCTTTCCTTCAACGCCTTCAACACCAATGCCCACATCCGCAGCAAGTATCATCCCTACGTCGTTTCCACCATCACCAATGGCCGCTGTGCGTATGTTCCTCGATGTAAACTTTTTCATAGTCCGTACAACCTCTGCTTTTTGCGTAGGAGAGCAGCGGGATACGATGACAGAGTAGGCTAATCGTGCCACCCGCACAAAGGTTTTTGATGTGGCTTTGGTGAGACACATGGAGAGGCGACCGCCATCCAACACAAGCGTCCAAGGTACGTCGAGAGGTGCATCGTTCATCGAATTATAGTATTGAAGATAGAGGGAATCCAAATATCTCTGAGTTTCCTCCTCAGTGCGGCATGACATCACCTCGATCTTGCCGTGCCGTGGAATCAGACGAGTGGCTCGGCCAATTGTAATCGCCGTTTCCACCTTGTCTCCCGTCAGAACCCACACTTTGATGCCACCCATTCCCAGTGTCTCGAGCGATGTAGTAACATCGTCCTGTAGTTCATCTTCCACGCCTGTCACACCAATCAGTTTCATATCGCGTTCAATAAGAGCCATGGCCGCGTCCAGTAAACTGTCCCGTGCCTCGCTCAAGTCCGCATTTGCCTCATCGTACCGCGCGAGGAAAGTGTCCACTTGTTCCTTTGTCAGCTGCCGTTGGGCAAAGACGAGCGTTCGAAGGCCAACCTGTGCAAACTCTTGGCAACTCTCCTCTAGCCAACTGGAAGATCTAACCACAGAGGTCATCTTAAAGTCCGCGCCCTTCATGAAATATTTGTACACACCGTCAGAATTTGCTCCGCATGAAACGCTCTCGCTGTCAACCTTTTCACGCAGAATGATTCCCATGCACTTGCGCTCAGAGGTAAATGGGAACGTTTTGATTATGTCATAATGTACCAACCTCCCACCCGGTGTGGTAAACTGCATGCAGGTGACGTCCCGGTGGGTGAGGGTGACGCCCAGCGACCTGCAGAAGTTGACAAAGGCGACTTCATCCGGCGAAGATGCCTGATACTGAAGGCAACCATCTTCCACCACCGGCGTTACGTTGTGGCACAGGACAAGAGAGACAATGGCCTCACCAACCGAGGTCACGTCCCGTGTGAAGTTTCGCTGCGTCGAGTGACTGTTTATTTTACCGCTGTCCACTGTATTGGTCCCTCTGGGAACATAATTCTCCCCAAAGTACGCGGCTATGCTGCTCTGGAAGCGATCTACTTCGTGGTAATTCAGCACCGTATCACTGCCCACCTGGATAAAGCGAAAGTTCATGATGTTCTTCGTCAGTGTCCCAGTCTTATCAGCGAAAAGATACTGCAGCCTCCCAAGTTCCTCCGGTATGTTTGTGTTACGCGCAACTGTGCCGGGTATTTTGTCATCTTTCCCAATAACATACGCATACCAAATACGTCCCACATCCACGTTCACCCGCATAGAAATGGGTATTATGCTCGACAGAAGAATGAGGAACCGGAAGAACATAGTCAGCCAACTTCCCTCGAAGTGCTGTTGCACCACAAGCAGAAACGATATCAGTACCAACACAGAAAGACACAACACACCGAGGTAATTTAGTTCATGCTCAATGAGTCCAACCTTTGTGGAGTGCTTGGAACGGTTCATTGCGCTGCGTGTATCGACCCCTGTATGCAGCACAGCGACGGCAAGTGTGCCTGAGGCCACCACGCAGTGGGCCCAAAGTGTATTTTGCAATGAGATAGCCTCTGACTCTTTCCCGGGGATGTCAAACGCGCCAACAAACTTGTAGATATCCTTGTGCAGGGGTTCGCATCGTATGTTCGCCCGCAACTGGCTGAGAGAAACATTATTGAGTGTCTGAGTCCCCTTCAGCGCGTAACGTAACTTCCAGTCGGTCTCACCATCCATCTGGTCGGTTCGAATGAAACACGTCCCGCATGCCTCGGATGTTCGAAGCAACACACAATCAGCGGGGATGCGCTGTCCATGGTGCAGAATAAGTATATCTCCCACCTGGATCTCGGCCGCAGTTATGACGCTAACTTCACCATTGAGCAGCAGCTTTTCCACTTTCTCCTCGTTGATTGTTTTGTCTCTTTGATAACGCTGGATGTCGTCCACTGCATCCTTAATGAGCGAGAGAATCACCACCAATGCGAGTGGAGAGATGTACGTGAAAAGGAAACCAACCTTCAACGCATCCACAAACTGTGTAAGGGTTAGGAACAAATAGAAGCTGTTGAAGAACGGCCTAAACTGGTGGAACAGAGAGAGTGGCAAGAAGGTGATAATGGAGTACCGGCGGTTATTGACCGCATTCCGAGGATAGCCTGCCGCAGTCCAAACATGCGGCGCACACCCCAGGGGAATTGTTCGTGGTTCGCCCTCGCATGCTGTCTCCATGTTGAGCCATCGCTTGATGACCATCCGCTGGCTGCGCTTTTTGATTGGTGGAACCGGGCATGGTGTTACCTCTTCCATTGTACTCATGGAACAACAGCTATCGTTCTCTACTTCTGGCATTGGTATGTCTTCACCATTGTATTTAGGAAGATGCGCACCAACAGGGTATGATACCCGACCATATTGTGAAAGAAAAACAAACAAAGTGTGTGGGAAAAGTGCCGAGTAGTAGAGATATCAAAGCTTTCGGTATGCACCCACAAAAGAAAGTACGCATACGTAAGTGACGGTGAGAATTTTTCAAGGTCAAAAACGATCCAATTCTCCAACGACGGGGGGGGGGGAAATGACAAAAGCACGAAAGACGTCAGCTGCTTCAGGAGTGCGTGAAAAGCGACCCATATCAACTCCTCAATTACTTGTGAAGTCCTTCGGGTTCCTCTTCCTCCTCAACCACATCACCTCCCGTTGGGGCGGAGAGCTTAGTGAACTCGCTAAACTTCACCTTACTATAGTTTGGTGAGATAAGCGCTATGTATCCCTCAGCTGTGGGCGCATCCAGGAGCAAGTTGGGGTGCTGTTGAAGTGCCGAATTCAACTCCAGGACAAAACCATCAACACATGCAGGGATGTGGTAGACGGTGCCGTCCGACATCGTGATGATGCATATTTTCGTGTCGACTTGACACACCGCAGCTTGTTTTTTCCGCTTACCGACAACATGAATGCTTCCTGACGACAGTTGTGAGTTTCCCCGACCCGAGCCAAACACAACGGAGGCTACATTCGTTTCCACAGCCCCGGCGCTACTCTTGGCAGCCCTAACCACTCTATGGGTTTCATCAAGACACAATACGCATATGCCGTTGCTGTGAACCAACAGCCGGCAGTTGTTGCCCTCAACGCCTTTGCAGTTCTTCACAACGTACTGATGGTAGTATCGCTCGGTGAAGTAATCAAAGGTCGACGGCTTGGGGGCTGCTGCACAAGCCACTCCGACGGGGTTCATCAACTTGATCCAAGCAACAAACGCCAAACGAACAACATAAAATGAGAAAAACGTGGGAAAGAAGGATGGAAGAACAAAACGGGTGATGCCGTGGTAAAAACCAACGGCTTCTACAAACTACGGGCTATGTATATGCAAACATGCGGCGCAAAAAAAAAAAATTGTTCCGTCGTGTGGAGAAGGGAGCCCCGTATTGATGAACTGTGACCTTAACCCCAGTAGACGTAAAAGGGGTTGAATCGATATCAAACTGAAGGTGACCGGTGAGTTGCTGAGCCTAGAAACTAACTCCACTGAAGCTCATCACCTCTGTAAGTGTCTCTTGAACGCCTCTCGCTTCTTCGCCACCGCGTTGCTGTAGGCATCCCGGTACGTTTTGTTCCGCTCATCCGTTATGTCCACCTCCACTACCTTGTAGCGGAAATTGAAGGGCACTCGACCTCCCGCCAAATTACTTAGTCGCCTTGCAAGACGATAGCGTTGTTTGTTAGACGCTCCGCGGTTCCTCAGTTGCTCCAACTCAAGTGGTGCCAGTCTGCGGTGCTTTTTGTGTGCTTCTCCAGGCTCTTTTCTTGATGCGGCAGCGGCCGCGGCGGCCGCTGCCTCTCGTTCCAACGCGGCGTCAGGGTTTACGGCATCAAATTGCTCAAACAGGGATCCAAGCGTAGACGCTTCAGCCATGCGAACACCAATGGGAACAACGGAGTGCTCCGACTCGTACATGTCCATTAGTTTCATTTGATCTTGTGCTGATTTCTCCTCATTTTCTGTGAGGTTAACTGGTAGTAGAGCACTGACTGAACCCTCTGAATTCTTCCCACTATCCTCGTCATCACCAAGCATATCAAGCCATGAAACCCCACCTTCCCGTACCTCCTCTCCACACAGTGTATGTAGATGAGCAGAATCAGCCGCTTTTACAGATCCCTCTCCCGCACCTGTCACCCGCCGAGGCGCGGCAGGGAAGTTCAACTTGGGCTCAAAGTCCAAACCTACGCATAAATTCGGATTGTCATCGACAAGTCCCCCCTCTCCGATCACAGCGCCCTCCGGTGGTTCCGATGACAAGACGTTTACTTGACCTGCGAACAAAGAAGCAACTTCGTCGTGACGCAAACGTTGTACGAGATGCGCATCGTCCGTGCACAGCACAACGTTGGTTTCTTTTGGGGCAATCGCGCGTACCATTGCCAATACCAGGAGCAGGTGATCATTATCAGATCCTGCGCTATCAACTGCACCTGTGACAATTTGGGACAGCAGACATTCACTGAAGTGCAGTACTCTCCGCTTCACATTTCCCTTGTCATTAAGTAGAAGGGCGTAGAGGCTGCGCAGTCGCTGTGATGCAATAAACTGATCTTCTTTTCCTACCTCCTGCAGCGCCTCATCGTATGACACTACCTCTCCGTCTGGCGCATCGAGCACCGAGGATATTTGGCGCAGACAGCAGTAAGGTACTAATACAAGCGAATGTCCTCCATTTTCCTCTTCATTCAACGAGCCTAAGCCAAGAAAAGCTTCACTGGACTCCACAAAAGAGGAATCCAGCAGATAAATTGTGTGGTATCCGAGCAACTTACGTGCCAGCGAGGTGATATCCGTTGCGACCGCGTCACTGGGCGGTAACGCATAGCCATCGAAGTGCTGACAGGAACCCACTAAGCTAATGTCAAGCTTCGGCATATGTTGCGTGATCTCATTCAGTGCTCTCTCAACCTCCGCCTCACCGGTGCAATTGCGGTAATGCCTCGCAACAGCAATACGGAAGACTTCATCGAAAACCACCACATCTTCAGAGGGATAACTAACGGCACCCTTCGCCCCAACCAGCAACTCTTGTACCCTCACAGGCCCCAAACCCTCCATGAGAATCCGGTAGAGCTCTACCCCGTTCAGTGCGTTGCGGTAGTGAAAAAATTCCGCATAGTTGAACTTCCAGTACAGCTCAACCTCCCTCGTTACGTCGTAATCCTCGTCAATTTTACACCTCTCCTCGATACTCTTCAGTCCCTCCTTCAACAAATTTAACTGTTCCTCGGATGACCCCTCGCTGCGCACAATCATCACCGCCCGCGTTAGGTCTAGAACGCGCAACTTTGCGTTTTCCATGCGCCGCAACGTGCGAAGCGCTAGTGAGGGTTGAGTGGCCGATAAGGCGACTATTAGATAATGATACAACTCAGCTGTAACACCACCCTCCTCCACAAGCACTCTACGAAAGGCCACCGCCGCCGGGTCTGCATAGTGACGCCAAATGTCTCGCTCACCCGAGCGATGCTTTGTTGCGCTCGTCTGTTCCTTCTCTGCTGTGATCCGCTGCCTATACTCATTTACTAGCGCCACAACTCCCTTCACATCGCCGGTCCACGCCGTCCGCTCAAGATCAGCGACGAAACTTGGGTGCAGAAGCGAGTCGCGAAGGCGTGGCTGAACGAGTGTGGGAGCCTCCCACGGAACTGCTGCTTCCATGTGCGGAAATATGGTGTGGCGACTGACGGTTGGCCACGAGGTTGCACCGGGCACAACCTGTGGCGTGTTGGGGAGGTTGTCGATGAACTGGAGGAGTTCCGGTTTGGCAGTGGGCTCAATCCGTAACTTCAGCGCCTTGAATGCTGCAAAAAGTCCTTCCAACTCCTGTTGCTCCTCGCTGGTGGTTGGTTGAAAGTGTGCCATGGCAGTTTGACCCGTCACATCGTTCTTCACTGGCGAGCAGTAGCGACCCAAATATGCCTCCCAAACCCCCTCCGTCATATCCTCCGTGATTTCGTCACTTGGTGACGCGGCTGCGATGTGCAACAGCCATGTGTAGTGTGATAGTGGGAACGATTGACCAGCTTCAACGAGGTACTGCTGCCAGCGGAACGCCGCCGTTACATCTCTGCCCAAGGCGCAAAGTCGAAAGAACTCCTGATAACTTTCCTTCCCTACCTTGTGGCTGTGTACCATGAACTGAAAGACATGTTGAGCGTACATGTATGCCTTCCTCTTGGGCACTGGCCGCCGCTCCAGTTGCACAACCGCCGTGCACCATGACAGCAACCTGGCGCAGTGGTAGTCACTCAAGAGGTGACGGTGCTGATGAAGCTTAAAGGCCATGTACCACGGTCGCGGCTCGCGGTACAACTGTCGTCGTAATGTCTCAAGGTTTTGACTGGCACTCCATGCGCGGAATATGTCCCTGTGGTGCGCCCGAACCTTCACACCGCCCCACATAAGTGTATATGTACTTATATACACCGAGCCGCCTGCAACAACCAAAACCAGATAGAGGAAAGTGAAAAAAAAAGGCAGTAGGGAAAATAACCATCCCAATTCAGAAACGTAATAAAACACACGTATTACAGGTACGTGAAGAAGAATAGAGTGGGAATGTTGATCCTCTCCCTCGTTCAGCTAAGCGAGTTTCCCTATTACAAGGGGAAAGAGTTCATTATGTAAATATAGATCGACAGATATATAGTACATTCCTTCTCCTTTCTTCCATCTCTCTCTCCCTCACTTTTTTTTTTTTCGCCTTCCCTACCTTTTTCTTACCCGTTTGACATACAAACTCGTCTATACAATTAATGTTAATGTCGCTATAAGGAATAAACTCTCATGTCTTACGTCTGGTAACTTTCGCCGACTGCTTGCTTTCCTTCGCACCAGCAAACGCAACCATTCATCAAAGGAGAGAAAAAAAAAAAACACAAAAGAAAAAAAGAAAAAAAGGCATCTCTACTGTTGCCAACATCATCAGCAGCAGCAGCAGCTTCCCGTAAGGACAAAACGCGGCAGCAGCGACAGTCATCGAAGTACCCACAAAAAAAAAAAAAAGAGAGCACCAACCATAAAAACACAAGAAAACGAAACAAGGAATTGCCTATGCGCTTATTGGGCCCCCCTTTCTTCACTTTCCCACAACGCACCGCAGACGGACGAACGAATGGGGAAGAGAATCACCAGTTCGCACAGCAACCACAACACGGTAATAAAAGTTTAACAAACTAACGAACAAGCGCTAGTGCGCACATTTTGTTGGTTTGACATTTTCAACGCAATCGTTCTTTATCCACTTTTCTTTTTGAAGGAAAAAATTATGGGGGAAAACCGCAGCGAAAGAAGTTGCTGACTAAATTC
>NW_027123759.1:0-333 GCF_001457755.1 Trypanosoma equiperdum | reverse complement strand
GGGTTTCACAGTGTTGAGAGAGTGGGGAAGAAGGGGAAAAAAAAACAAAAAAGAAACGGAGCCAACCAAACCAAACCAACGGTCATTCGGGAAACGGAATGAATGGGACGCAGTGAAAAAAACATATTCACACACACACACACACACACAATATATATATATATATATGTGCAAGTGTAAATGTAGGGGGAATGGATGAAAGAAGGAAGAGGAAAAGGAATAGAACTATCAGATGATGGGAAGGGAGAGAAGGTGAGTGGGCTGAGTCTTGATACTGCAACGTACGAAAATACCGTCGAAACACTGACAAGAGGGCAAGGCAAAAAAAAAAAA
>NW_027124248.1:0-2889 GCF_001457755.1 Trypanosoma equiperdum | reverse complement strand
AAAAAATTTCTAGACAATCATACAGTCAACTTTACAAAAACAGTTCAATTTTTTTCAGGTAACTTACGTGTTAAAATATATCAAATAGCAAGAATTTAGCAAAGGAAAATTTTTAAAAGAGGGGGGAAAAATTAAAAAAGCAAAACTGCAAGCAAAAGACGTGCCTTCTTAATAACAAACGAATTGCTTGCTGTGGCGTTTGTAGTTTTTCCATCTGCACCTGTTTCTTGGTTTGTTTTTTCTAGTTTTTCTTTCACATCCTTTTTCAACTCACACTTTTTGTCTTGTTCGTTAAAAACGCACCCTTCTTTTTCTAGTGCCTTACATTTGCTTGCGTCATCTCCTGCTGCATTGCAAACTTTCTCCTTGTTTTCTGCAGTTTGTGATTTTTCTGCCTTTGCAGCTGCTGCGCTTTGAAGCTGGTTGATCTTATTGATTAATATGGTTTCTCTCTGGTGCGTGAAGTATTGTAAAGCTTGCTGCAATTTGTCAAGTGACTGCATTTGAGAAAGTTTTGTGTTGGGGCCACCACCAGCTTCTTTTGGGACGTCTACTTGTTCCAATTTCCCCCAAAACTGCTGCTGGAAATCGGAGTCCTGTTGTTTATAAACTTGATTTATTTTGTTCGTCACTGCCGGCTCGTCGCTGCCCGTGTAGTCGCCATCTTGCCCTAATAAGACGTTTTTGACAGCTGTTTTGAAGCTGTGGCTGTTTTTAAGGCTGGTTATCTTTGTTGGGTCGAGTGGCTCTGGTGCAAAGCTCGCCCCGTGCTTTAATTTTTTGACCGCGTCGTATGCTGCTTTGTAGTAGCGTAGTGGTCGAGTCGCCGCTGTGTCTGGCACCTGGTTTAAGTTGGTGCCGTCTGCTGGGGTCCCTGTCGCGTCTGTTGGGTCTTTGCCTAGGTAGCCTAGGGCAAAATACATCTTGGCTGCTATTCCCCTGCCTTGTATGATGCCGCCGCTCGCCGCCTTGAATAGGTTGCAGTTGGCCGCTGCGCTGAGGGCGTCGTCTCCGAGGCCGGTTGTTGTTGCGAGCCCTTCAAATCCTGCTGGGCCGATGCCTTCTATTTCCGTTTCTCCCCCCGAAGTTGTCGGTGGGTTGATGTCTGGGCCGTCTGCAGCCAGTCCTTGTATGTTGCTTACTTCGTTGGCTGCGGCGTCGCCCGTGTTTGCCGCTGTTGTGAGGCAGCCGCTGTTGGCCGCGCCGTAAGCCTTTGCTGCGACTTCGAAAAATTCTGTTATGCCGCCCCTGACGAATTCTGCGCTTGCTGCTGCCTCGATCGCCTCTTGAGTTTTTGTGCTGAAGTCGTTCGCCAGATGATCCAATTCCTGCGCAATGGCTATTTGTATCGGCTGCCAAGTTTTTTCGGTGTTATTGTCGCCGCTGAATTTGGTGTACGCCGCCGCCCGCGCGCGGTATAACTGCAGGCGCTTTAGAGCACCGTACCGCTGTTCTATCAACCTTCGCGCCCGCGCTGGTACCTTCGCCATGTGTTTCGTGAATTTTGCCAGTTTTGACCATTCGTTCTTGACTAGAGCACCGCCCGCGGCCGCGTCGATGTTCGTGGTTGCTGCCGTTATGAGCAATAGAGAGAGAACTGCCGCCGGCGTCGCCCTTGGCGTCGCGTGGGTTTGCATGGCTTTTTTTCCTAGAAAATTTGTGTGAGAAGGCGTCTGCAGAGATCCGGGCGTGTTAAGTAAACGCTGACTAAAAGCTTCGGTAGTCGCTTTTGTGCGGTCGCCACTATCCTGAACAATGGCGAATAATCACGAGTCTTGCCGCTCAACTGGTGGTTACAAGACCGCCGATCGTCACTGACAGCCCACCTTCTTTTTTGAAGGCACCGTCTTTGGTTTTAAAGTAAGCTTCGGCTGATGTTGCTAGATTTGCTTTTATCAGCGTTTCGAGTCTGCATTGTATGGTGCCTCTGTCGGAAGCTTCCGTTACTTTTGGCCTTTGTCGTTGAATACTGCAAACGCCGCAAAGTGCCCTGTCTCCTGCTGACTCGCTGGCTAGTGCGGTTTCGCCTGTGGGGAACGCGGCAGCTAAAGTTAGCACCACCGGCTTCTGGCGGCACACGGCTCTGGTTTTACACTTTTGCCGCTTTAAAAAAAATCAGGGGTCCTGTTATTTAATTTCGATAACAGCGTTTGATACATTGCGCTTACTTGGATATGCAGTGTGTGCTGATCCTCATCCTAGACTGACTTCTCATTGTATATATTTCCTTCTGTACAAAATTTCTGTAGAATATTCAATAAACCCACATTAGTTCTCCAAATCTTCAATGATTTTGGCGGTGCTGCCGAGTGTGTTAGCGCATTAATCTTTTTGAATACCAAACGGCCATATTGTGTCAGGGGCATCAATGCCGTCTTTGGCAGACAACAGGTTATGATTATTATGTCTGTAGGTGGCAGCTGCGTTGTTATCAGTAATGTTGCCTTTAGCCATTTGTGCTCGAACATCCGTGCTGCGCCTGGTTACAGGGCCACCAATTACAGATGTTTCGTGGATTCCTAGTATAAAGGCCCTTGTGCTGTCGTCATCAAACCAGCCACAAGCATTGATGCTTGCCTTGCTTCTCTTTCTGATGTTCTTGTCCCTTTTGCTTGTGGCGCTGAATATAGTGCATACATAGCATTTTAACTCTTTTCACACGGTTTCTGTCGTGCCGGCGCATCCTGCTGGCTTTTGCCAGCTCTAGTTTACACAGCCTGCTGAATTTAGTATAATTGTCAACACAATTACGATACAGACTGCCAACACTCTCCTATCATTATTATTATTACCATTACCATTTTTATTATCATTATTATTATTACTGCTCTTATAATAATATTCGTATATGCACACATTCACAATACTCTTCTATTATTATCATTATTA
>NW_027124247.1:3417-3796 GCF_001457755.1 Trypanosoma equiperdum | reverse complement strand
TTTTTCATATCCTATCACTCTGATACTTTATACCTATATGCTAGTGTTGCGCACTATGTCGAAGTTTCATATTTTTAAATTCTCATAATTTTGAAAAATTTCACATTTTTACTAGAAAGTGTTAAAATATATCAGAAAATTTCAGCGTGGAAAAAATGAGGAGGAAATTTCCTTTAGAAAAGCAAAAATGCAGGGAAAAGAAGGACCTTGATTGCAGCAGAAATAACAACTGCTCCCTCTTTAACTTTGCACTGTTTTTTCTCAGCGTTCCAATCGCATTTTGTCTTGTCACATTTACCTTCTTCAGTGCCTGTGCAATCAGCTGTGTTTGTTTTATTATCCCCATCTTTTTTATCTCCTTCGTTGTTTCCTAATTCTA
>NW_027124247.1:2943-3407 GCF_001457755.1 Trypanosoma equiperdum | reverse complement strand
CACTCTTGTCCGATGCGAGTGTTGCTGTGGCCCGAATTACTCGAAGCCTGGATAATGCATCGTGCTCTTCGCTGTCGTCGATGATAGTGTCGATTGTAACGGGCTGTACCTTGCCGCCCCTGTAGACTTGGATTTTTGTATCCGCGAGTAGTTTTTTTAACTTTGCTTCAAATTTGGTTGTAGAATCAGTATAAGCGTCTTTGAGAAATGCAGTTAGCTTCTCCTTATCTGCTGGCTTCATTTCCGTTTTGTCTTTGTATTGCCGGAGACAGCCTTTTGCCACTTGTTTGACTATAGGAATTTCTGATAGAGCTGCCCCTGTGAGGTCTAGAGGTGTTGGCATTTTTATTCCAGTTGTTAGTGCTTTGCAGATTTTGTAAAGACTTTTCTTCTCGTCGTTTGTGCTGCCTTCATTGTTTGTCTCCGTCTCGCACCCTCGTTCAGGGTTGTCGCTTTTGTAAATT
>NW_027124247.1:1265-2933 GCF_001457755.1 Trypanosoma equiperdum | reverse complement strand
GCGTCGGGTGCTTCTGCCGGCTTGGCCGTTGGTCCGTTGGCTACACTGCTGACGTCGTTTATGCCGCAACTCGTTCGCGCAGCGGTCCACGTCGTCCAGCTTGTTCCGCCGCCGCAGACGCTATTGTAGGTCACCGTTATGACCGCGGGGTTTAGGTTTTTTAAAATCGTCTCACTGTCAGGTGTGACAAATTTGGCTATTTGTTTCGGCTTGATTTCTTTTCCTCCCGTTTGCCATTTGTTGTCACTCTTTTTAACTACGCATGGATATTGGGCTTTGATCTTTGGTGTCATCTTGTGTTCTGTTGTCGTGCCACTCGCTTTTTTGTGGGCGCTGTTGCCGATTTAGAATTCTGTGTTTGACATTTTTACTGCTGCTTCCGCTGTTTTTGTGAATTGAGCTAGATGTTTTAGGGCTTCAACTTTGGTTTTTATTGCAGTATTTATTGCCTCTGATGCTTCTTTGGTGTGCTGTGCCGCCGCCGCCGCTGCGGCCGCTAACAAGCAGCCGGCGTCGGTACCGCTTCCTATTTCGGCCGCCAAAGTTAGCCTACGGCGCTGGTTGTCCAGTTCAGTTACATCAGTTTTCGCGGCCTCTACTTCTGTCGACAGCTGTTCTTCAAGTGCTGCTAAGTAAATGGCTGCATGGCAGACTGTTGTCAGATCTGTCTCTTTGGCGTCTTCAGCGCCAACAAAGACTGCTTTTATTACTAAAATAGCTGTTAGGTGCAGTCGGTTCACTCTCTTGCTTAAACTTTTGTCTGTAACAAAGTCACTGGTGGGGTACAGAAGTGGTGGTTTCTCCCACTCCAGTGTAACGGCTTCTCAGTCGCTCGCGTTATCGTTCTATGATCGCTTCTAACTGCTCTTTTTAATTTAAAATGTAAGTTTCTTTTCCCCTGAGCCGCTTTGGCACTGTCGATGCCAATTTTCGATCGAAAAACAATCACCTTATTGTTTGATATAAAATTCTTTTGGTATTTAGCAGAGACGTTGTTAATTTACGTTCCTGGCGTTCAGTTGTGACCTTTCTGCTTTTTTTTGGTTTTCTCGTTACCCTCTTTACTCTGTGGACTGGTTTCCTTGTCCTTGACACGTTTCCATCGTTTCTCTTCTTTAAAGTTATAGTCGATTTCTACAGCTTCTTTTTGTTTCTGAATTAATACAAGTTTCTTTTCAATTTGTTCAGCTACTTTTAACCATTTTGTTGTAAATACGTAGCATTTGCTTTCTGTGTCGTATCGGAATGTTCATTATTTAGCCAAATATCTTTTTATAGCTGCAGTTAGTCACATTGTTTCAGTTGTTTTGTTTTTGAGTTTTCTGTTTTGCCATCATGTCCGTTTGAATGATTTGTTCCTTTTACTTCTACTTTGACTAGTTTCGGTGGTAGATTCTGCTTAGACTTCGCACACTCAACAATAACTACCTTAAAAAAGCCAATACATGCCCCCTGTCAATCTATAAAATACCTAATTTTTTGCAGCAATTCCCACCTCCATTTCTACAAACAATTATAAAAAAATTTTACATACAAAGCATCTAGCATCTAAGTGTTGCAAGTCAGTTTATCCAATCATGATTCGTATATTCCACTTTGACTCGAAATAACCATGTAACATTGCTGTTTCTCCTAGATGCGATTGATCTCAAGTTTCTTTTTGTGATC
>NW_027124247.1:0-1255 GCF_001457755.1 Trypanosoma equiperdum | reverse complement strand
TCCTTCAAAGCTCTTAGTGTCTGTCCAGTATATCAATACTGAATTTGTTGTGTATTTCCTTTAATTCCCTCTACTTCATAAATTTCCCTGTAACTTGATGCATGGACTATTTTGAGCGGCATCATGTACTAAATCTTCTTTTCTGGCCACGGTAATCCACTAACAGTCCAAGTTTTAAAGTTCTCCTATCGATAATATTATATTACACACAATTTAATGCATATTACAATATATGATAAGAATTCTCTTGCGTTACATCAAACGTATCCAGTTTTTTCTTTCTGTTACGTCCTTTTTCTTTTAATTATTCACAAATAGAAATTAGGAGTCGCCACCAGATTGAAACTAAGCTCGACCATTTCAGCGCTATAATACCTATCCATTTCAAGTAAATACAGGGCATAATTTCCTCGTGCACGATGATATGCATCGTTATATTTGTGCTTCAAACTGCAAACATTCCATCTCCATTACATACACTCTCTATATTTTTGTGCTTTCTTTAATTATATTCCTCGTACCTTCTCTCCTCCATTCACTCGCTCACTCCTATTTCACCCTTGCCATTGTTTTAACTGCTTCTGTTTTAGTTTTTTGTTTAGCATTCACAACTCTTTTTATAGTAATATTAGTATTTATATACTCACAACACTCTTATATCATAATAATAATAATAATTATTATTACCCCAACTATTGCACGCAAAATAAACAATGTAAATAAAATTAACCAAATGTGAGTAGCACTCATTCTTCATGTGCTATTACCCTACTACTTTACACCTACAGGCCACAATTATACAAAATTATATGCATTTTAAAAAGCTGTGCACTTGCATCAAAAGGTGTTTATATATATTAAATTTCAGTAAAGTTCATAAAATTGAGCAAAAATCCTTAAATTTTATGAATCCTCAAAATTTCACTAAACTTGCAAGACCAGAAACGATAAGTACAATTTTTTTTAAATAACTAGAAGAGCGAAACTTCTCTGTATCTTTGTCATCTTCATTATCTTTCCCCTTCCTCCATGCACAATTTTGTTTGTCGCCTGTTTTGTCACTTTCACAAGCCTCCTTATTGGTTCCATGTTTTGCACACCCATTTGAAGCTGCCCCGTCTTTCTTTTCTCCTGCCCCTGTTTGGGTTGTTTGTTCTGCAACTTTGCTTTCATTTACTATGCATGGGCCGTCATCATCCTTTTTGCCACCCCATTTACATTGAGCACCTAGGCATTCCGTCTTGGACTTGTTGTG
>NW_027124246.1:1394-1678 GCF_001457755.1 Trypanosoma equiperdum | reverse complement strand
TGTTTGTGGAATGTGGGGAAATGTAAGAAAAGAGACCACTAAATATGATAACAATGTCAGACCAACAAATATGAGCAGCATTCAATTCCGTATAGAAACACTGTCTGGAATTTCTGTCTGTAAAACAACAACCGGCAGCACCGACGAATTCGTGACAGGGGGTCGCGGGATGCCAACCAAAAAAAACCAACAACAGGCCACAGCGACCCCAAATCAGAAAGTCTACATAAAAGCAACCAAATACACGCAGCCCAAACGCTCAAATGTTGGATACGCGGCAGGTA
>NW_027124246.1:788-1384 GCF_001457755.1 Trypanosoma equiperdum | reverse complement strand
TGTCACCACCGCAACGACTCCTCAGAAACTGGGCAACTTCAAGTGTGGAGTGGTGGCTTGCATATGAACACGGTGAGTGTCAGAAAAGGGGTGAAAGGCACAGCGGGAGGAATGGCGAAGCAAAAAAGGGCAGGGGGGCGGTGCCAAGACTCCCGAGCAGACATCCGCTAAAACCTACGGCACATGACATGTTTGATACGGCCATCACAGCGCAGGAAGAACTGTTGCAACGGATCAGACATGACTGTTATGGGCCCGTCACTGCCTTCGGAGACTTTTTCAAACGAAAGGAAAGAGCGCAATGCGACAGAGTGATGCTGACGTGTGCAGAAGTCTGAAGGCATTATATCAGCGAGGTCTGTGGTGACTAAAAGCCTGAGTTGGATGCATGGTTGGAAGGGTGGTGGATCTTGCGAATAGTTGAAAGTAGGGTGCCTGTACTTTATTTCTCATATAGTCGTGTGCTCCGTGTACAAAACATAAATGCGAAATGGATCTCACAATCGCGCCAGAGAAGTGTATCTGTTCGTATGTAAAGGTCACACGATTTGTACTAAGACCCTTAAAGCTGTTCGACCGAAGGAACCTCACGACCA
>NW_027124246.1:331-682 GCF_001457755.1 Trypanosoma equiperdum | reverse complement strand
AATAGCAATGGAATCTGAAGGTTAACCCAAAGGGCTAAAATGTTGAAAAGACCTGGTGACCTACGTGGTCTTTTTGTGTGAAAAGTGCCGGACTGCCTTACTGCATCCCTTCGCGTGCATGCAAACTGAGCACAACCCAATGTCTCCTTTATTATTTGAAGCGTAAAAGCTCATGGATCATAGCCATGTGACAGGAGGTTTGCATATGCTAGACTGATAGGATCGCTGTGTATTTTTCGTTGTTTATGTTGGGATTGGCATTTGATAGTAGCATCTGTTAGTGTACAATCATTCTAGTGAACTCGGCACATTACAGTTATTTCTGTTGAGAGTTCTTCTTCCCCCTCACTT
>NW_027124246.1:0-247 GCF_001457755.1 Trypanosoma equiperdum | reverse complement strand
AATCCATGTTGCGGTTGTCACGAATCAGAAAACTGATAACGGAGACGGGTCTTCAATAAGGCATTGTGAGTAAGCGTCAATACTGTGTATAAAACAATGTCACATCATGATGATTACAGTGCTGCTTCACAACTTCAGCATGGGGGAATGGCGGAATCGTTGCAAATGCGAACAAATAATGAGAGTCCAAATCTCCCTTCTTAAATTCCCGTGGCTACATGAACTGTATGCAGGTGAAACATTTCTT
>NW_027124244.1:898-1715 GCF_001457755.1 Trypanosoma equiperdum | reverse complement strand
CTTCTTGGAAATCAAATAATCCTATTATCATGTTTTTAACACTTTCGTTATTGTTGCTTAATACTGTTTAATAATAAACGGTAATGTAAACTGTTTGGAAGAAAATATGCTTCTAACATAAAAGGGAAGGAATCATGTCAAAAGATTTTTTTCGACTGGTATATCTTGAGGAAATACTTCTACCATTTTTTTGTTGTTGTGCATCATTGCCAGGTAGATCTTGTCATGAAAATTGTATCAAAGATATTTAGTTTCACCGATTCTTTTCTTTAGCGAAGGTAAGGGGAATAGGATATGTAGTTGTGTCGCGGACAGCGTTCTGTTTGTTGGAAGTGGTAACAGGATGAGAAACCCCCTACCCCGGGTGAAAGAAACTGACTTGTGAAGTTCGTTCGGATCGATAGACTGGTGGAAATCGCTGCCGAAAGGTTGCTAGTGCATTTTCACTTGCCACGTACGGATCAGATATGTAAGGTTAATGCTGCTGGTATAAAGGCATTAATGCTCAGGAAACATCCATAATCGCGGTGGTGTAATTGGACGCTAAGCTAGAGAAGGCACAACACCAGATTTGAGAACACTACAAAGAAGTGACGGCTGATGACAGCGATGAAGACAGGTAATTGAAGCGGGTTCCTGAGATCAAGAACATTAACACCAACGACAGCCTTGTCTCGACACGCGGAAGGAGTAAGCGAAACAGGAGCAGCGTCAGAGGAGAAAAAATTCCTTCGTTAAAACACTTGAAACAGTAGAAAAAACAATTTGAGACGCCTCACCGCTGGTAATGATGAGGAAGGGTTTTCTACTACTGCGG
>NW_027124244.1:501-826 GCF_001457755.1 Trypanosoma equiperdum | reverse complement strand
CATAGGAAGCAGAGGAGAGGCAGAACCAATAACAATACGAAAAGGAACGGAATGTCACAAAGCATTGGAAACAGCGTTTACCACACCCGAAAATTGTGAGAATGTAAGCAAAGCGATAAGCGAAATACCTGAAAATGTTAGCATTGAAACATTCCCGGAGACATGGACCGTGTGCCAACTCTTAGAAGAGGGAAAAGAAAGCACAGTCATGCAATGCACGTTGAAGTTCGAAAACGCAGAGGGTCACAGAATGGCGTGCACCTGCGAAACCGAGGGCGGGGAAGGCAACCTAAGCTGTACGCAGGAAGTGGCCACTCCGGTGGCC
>NW_027124244.1:0-491 GCF_001457755.1 Trypanosoma equiperdum | reverse complement strand
GAGTGTAGGAACGAATATGGTTATGGTTATGATTATGATAGCGGAGGGGACTATGGTTATCCGGGCGGGGCGCATGGTGAACCGGGTTGTCCACAGCCAGGCCCGCCACCTGCAGCACTGAGTGAAAGCACGCAAAGATGTGCCGATGACGTCCATGTTGCATTTAGTGGACCTCACGAATGTGCAAAATTCTACGGCACAGATCAGGCATTCGGTCCTCAGGAGGTCGTCTTCGGCGAGAAAGGAGATGAGAAACCAGAATGTGTGCCTGGTGGTGGACCCCCGCAATCCAAGGTGGTTGGGGAAACATGTGAAGTAAAGTTGCGGACCAAAAAACCACCGAACGAATACGTGTGCAAGGTAGAAGCATCTAACGGGGAAAGCAAAATAAAATGTACCCCCAAAACACCAAAAACAATTCCTCAAGGCACGGACGAAGTAAAGAAACCAGAGAGTACTGAATCCATGCAGAAAAAAGCTGACGATGGTGG
>NW_027123130.1:6488-6736 GCF_001457755.1 Trypanosoma equiperdum | reverse complement strand
TTTTCGTCTTATTTTGCTATTTCTACGAATGACGCAGCGACTTTATTTGACCTGTACACTGAACTTTGCCTCTCCCTTTTTTTTTCTTTTCTTCATATCCCTGTGTGAGTTTCTGAATGTCGACATTTTGGAGTTTGACACCGCAAAAACACAAATTTCTTTCCTTTGTCTCCATACTTTACCAAATTCCTCTCGTATTCACATTCAACCATTGAAATTGTTTTAAGTCCTTTTACTTTTGCCATCCT
>NW_027123130.1:6268-6478 GCF_001457755.1 Trypanosoma equiperdum | reverse complement strand
CGACATTTTGGAGTTTGACACCGCAAAAACACGATTTTCTTTACTTTGTTCCATAATTTACCAAATTCCTCTCGTATTTGCATTCAACCATTGAAATTGTTTTAAGTGCTTATACCTTTGCCATCCGTTCAGTCTTTACCAAACTTTTATTATGTTATTAGTATATGCACTCACAACACTCTTCTATGATTACAATTATTATTATTATCA
>NW_027123130.1:6180-6258 GCF_001457755.1 Trypanosoma equiperdum | reverse complement strand
ATATTCGTATATACACACTCACAACACTCTCCGATAATTATTCAAACGTAACTAATATGCATAAAAAATATAAAACAG
>NW_027123130.1:6101-6170 GCF_001457755.1 Trypanosoma equiperdum | reverse complement strand
ATTCGTATATACACACTCACAACACTCTCCTAATAATATTATTTTTATAAATATTATCATTATTATTAG
>NW_027123130.1:5705-6053 GCF_001457755.1 Trypanosoma equiperdum | reverse complement strand
TTTAACAAATTTCATACATTTGAGCAAGAATCCTTAGAAAGCTAGAGTTCTAATAAACTCACAAAATCAGCAGCCATTAGAGCAAATTACTTTTTTACAAAAGAGCTGGATTTTTTTTGCACTCTGTTCCTTCCCATTTGCAATCTTTCTCAGTTTTCCTTTTACATTTATCTGTTGTTTTTTCTGCTGCCCTTGTTTGGTGTCCTTCCGTGCCTGCACTCGTCTGAGTTGTAACTTTACTTTAATCTACTGTTCACTTTCCATCTTTTTCCGTAGTTCCATCCTATTTGCATTTACCTGTATTTTCTCATGCAGTTTTGTTGTTTTTGTGTTGTTCGCAGTTAGTGT
>NW_027123130.1:5287-5695 GCF_001457755.1 Trypanosoma equiperdum | reverse complement strand
TCACTCTTGCCACTGTTGGTCCTTTATCAAGTCCAGGTGGCTCTGTGATTTGTTTCGCCGCTGGTGCCGTCCCGGATAGGCCTGCATAGAGTGTGGCTATTTGTGCTTTGAGTCGTTTCGCTTCCTCTGTTGCTTGCTTTGAAAGCCGCAGTGCCCTTGTTGCTTTCCTTACGTTTGCCACCCACGGCGCCGCTGTTAGTTTGCTTGTGTCCGTCGCTGACGCGGCGGTGTATGTTGTGCAAAAGCCGTTTGCGCTTCCGCTCCTACAAGCACCACCGTTGGCGGCACCGATGTATAGTTTGTTTGTGTCAAACCGCGCAGTGGCTAGGACTCGGTCAAGAGCTGCGTCGATAGAGTCGACGTTTATTTCCTGTCCCCTGTTTGTCGTGCAGTAGGCACTGATTTTTC
>NW_027123130.1:4224-5277 GCF_001457755.1 Trypanosoma equiperdum | reverse complement strand
TTGATACACGCTGTGCCGAGATTGCCGTCATGTGCGCAAACGCACATTATGACGCCTGCTACTGATGTTGGTGGTTTTCCGCTGCCGGCATCATCTTTGCAGCACACTTGTGGGTCTGCCGCGCATCCTGACGTGAACATGTCCGTGTGCGTTAGACCTGCTCGCTTTTTGTCGGGTTTACCGAAGGCTGCTGTTTTTAGCAGTCTTTGCGCCGTTTCTGCGACACTCGACCTTTCAAGGCTTTTCAGCTCCTGCAATTTCTCGGCGATTTTTGAAACTTGTGCCGCTACCTTGGCTACCTCAGATCCGAAATAAGCCTTTTGGTGTGGTTTCAACTGCTCTGCGCCGACTTCTTTGAGGACTCTTAGCTCGGTATCTTGTTCATCTGCTTTGGCAGCTGCTAACCAGGTGGGATAGAGAGCCTTCCATTGTGTGTTCTCTTTGTGTGCGTCCGGTATCTCTTCTCGCCAGTTTCCCTTGCCTGGTTTTGTTTTAAAGACGGCTTTCCATGCTGGGTCACTGAACGTTAGGTTTAGCTGGTGTATAGATCCGACGGCCGGGTCTCCCGTTGTGGTGTCGTTACAGACCGTTATTTTGGTTTCAGCTGCGCTCAAAATCGTGCACAGGTCACGGAATAGTGCTGCGTTTTCACCAGCCGCAACTGCTGCGTTTGCTCTAAGTTTTGGCACGCTCACAAACGCAAGCGCTATCATGGTTTTTAGTACTCGCGGCGTGCATTGCGTTAGCTGTAGCTGAGGCCTAGTCGTGCCATACATTTCTTGAAGTCAGCTGCAAGCCTTCTATTTCTTTGCAGTGCTATCCTCTGTTTATTAACGTGATCTGAAAATGAAGGGAGTCGATCATGGTGTTTTAGTGAACTTTTAGTGCTTCTTCCAGTCTACTCAACTCCAGGGGTCTTTATGAGGTAGCGTTACTGCTTAGCCTGATTTGTGGTCCATTGGCTCGTACGTCATGTATATCACAATTGTTTGCTTGTTACTCTTATTGAAAACTTGTTGTTCGATGCTTACACTTAGCATTACCGTCGTGGGG
>NW_027123130.1:3883-4214 GCF_001457755.1 Trypanosoma equiperdum | reverse complement strand
GTGTGTCTGTCACACTTCTAGAAGTTAGCTGCGCTCACGTCTTAGCGGCGCATGAGAGTGACGTTGCTTCGTAAAGCTGTTTTAATCTTTTGTGGTGAGATTTAGTTTTTACCTTTTTTCCTTGTTACATTTTGTGAGTTCTGATCATGTGTGAGCTAGCGGCAAGCTGCCTTAGATAAGTTGAAGTTCGCCTTTGGTTCCTCATTATTTGTTTTGATCCATGCTGTCATTTGGATTTGAGTTCAGTTATTTTGGTGAACTTTCTTTCCTTGAGGCGCAAATCCCTTGAAATGTAGCTGCGCTGTATCATTCCAGACATTATTTCTTTCTC
>NW_027123130.1:3198-3873 GCF_001457755.1 Trypanosoma equiperdum | reverse complement strand
GCGCAAATCCCTTGAAATGTAGCTGCGCTGTACCGTTCCAGACATTATTGCTTTCTTTTCAGCACTCCATTAGATAAAGCTGAAAAACTCCAAAGTGATGGTTAGAAATGACCACTCTCTGTTGTTTTTTCTCCTTTCATATAAATTTAATTGAACTTTTTGAAATTATCTCTTACCGAACCAACTAAATCTACTATTTAGATAACATTTCCCTCCTTCGCATAGCTTTACTCTAGAAATAAACGAACTGCTTTCTTTTTTCTAATAACTTCGCTAATTCACTTGGGTGTAGGAACCTGTAAGAGTTACTATTTTAACACTATTTTGTAACAGAACACCGTTTTATCAATTTTTTGTCTTTGGTTTTTCAATGCATTATCCCACACACTCCTCGTCTCTCTGAATTTGTTTTTCTGTTTCTTTCTCCAAGATTGGGTGAAATCATAGTTCGTTTGATTCTTTGCTTCCGCCTTTGCTTACTTAACTCCGTTAATAGACGCCGCTACACACAAATGTTTTAGTATTTTACGTGGTCAAGCTTGTGATGTGTTACTCTGATGCGTATCAGGTGTTTTACTCCATGTTTTCTTTCCCTTTTCTCTCTTCTGTTGTTGCTTCTGCGTATAACATAGCGACTCCATTGAGGCTATACATTGGACCATTTCCCTACTTTTT
>NW_027123130.1:421-3188 GCF_001457755.1 Trypanosoma equiperdum | reverse complement strand
TTCCATCATCTTGTCTCTCTCTGTCTGTCTCTCTGGGTTTCTATCAACAATATTTCTCATGTGCTGTGTGTCTCTTACACTTACTATCCTACTCACCCGTTGACACTTACTTCGCTCTTGGAATTTTTTGATTTTATTTATGAAGCCAATTTGGTTTTCGCACGCATTCTTTTATATTAATAGTGTACAAGGTCGCAAAACTATACTATCATTATTATTATTATCATTATTATTATCATTGTAATCTTACCTAACATCCATAAAATAAATAAATAAAATAATAGTAAAATTTTCAATACCTTTTCACATCAGTATTATACACTAATAGGCCAGTTTCACAAATACTTTCATCAAAAAGTATGAAAATATATCAAATGTTATCTAATTTATAAAATTTTAGAAAATTATATCAAAATTGAAACATTTTCATAAACTTCATATAAATAAACAAAAATTCTTAGAATTCTAAAACTCTAATGAACTTATAAAAGCAGAAGCCATTAGAGTCAATTTTTCTTGACAAGAAAACTACTATTTCGGCACTTTTCTTTTTCGGGCTCATATTCGCCCTCTTTACACTTCCTCCATGCACAAACAGACTTGTCTTTTCCTTTAGTCGCTTCTTCGTAATTCTCTTTCGATCCATTATCAGAGCACTTTACTGTTTTTCATGCTCCTGTAGCTCCGCATCCTTGAGTTTCTGCTGTTCTCCATCTTTAGGTTTGCATTCTCCATCTGTTTCAGATTTTCCATCTTTTGCTTTCCACTCGCATTTACCTGTACTTTCGCATGTAGTTTTGTTGCTTTTGCGTTGCTCGCATTCTTGTTTCTGCGCGCTTGGCTTCGTTGAGGTCACTATCGTCTGGTTTGTGGCAGCTTTTGCTTCCACAAGTGTTTGATGGAGGTTGGCGTGCAATTCTTGGGCATCGCTTTTGATCTCATTTAGCTTTTCTGCTATTGCTTGCTGCTGGTTTGTGGCTGAAGTGGCTGCCGCTAGATCGTCCGCCAGTTCACGCAGCTGCCGTATCCATGGGATTGTGTCCAGTTTCTCCGTTGCTGTGTTTGCTATATCGTCGTAACCTACGCATACTCCCTTGCCGTCGGACGCGTCGCAGTTAGTGCTTTCAAATGCGCCAAGGTAAGCTGCTGTCGGCTGTAGCTTGAACGAAGCTTTGATTGCTGTTATCATATGCAGTATTGTCTGTGCCGTCAGTGTTGTTGCCGTCGGTTTGGGGCACGTCTTAATTAGGTTGCTGAACACCGCCGGGCCGTTGTTGCCGTTGGCTGCCCATTCCGTACCTACACTAGGGAAGTCGGTGCATGGTTTATCTCCCTGTGTTGGGGTGTTTCCTTTAGTGCAAAGACAAAGCAGAACCGCCGCGATTGATGTTGCCTTGTTGTTTGCCAGGTTTCCTCGGCACGTCGCATCTCGGCTGCTTGCCGGACCGCCTTTGAACGCTTTTTGGTTGTCGATTGTTCTATCGCTATTATTTTCATCCCCGTAGATGGCCTTTTTTAGGCGTTTGAGCGCTTCGCTTGCTGTTTTTAATTTCTTGCCGGTTTCTAACAGGGCCCACCTATCTGTCAGCCGTTTCGCTCTCCTTGTCTGCTGGGATATTTCCTGCCTGGCGCGGTCTAGTTTATTCTTTGGAAGGTTATTTAGTTGCCACTTTTCTGCCTCGTCCGCTACTTTTGTCTCCGGGTTTAGCTCCTGCGCTGCCTTTACCCAATCATTCCACAGCGTGGTGAAGTCTGCGTCGCCTTTGTGCGTGTCAGGCACTGTGTCTTGCCACTGAAGTGGTTCGGCTTGCTTTTTGAACTGCTGACGCCATGTTGCGTCCGCTAGACTGAGGTTTAGCTTGATCATCTCGCTGTATATGGATGGTTGTGTCTGTTGGGTTGCTGGCAAGTCGAAACTCGCCGCCGTCCACTGCACAATTGTGCAAAGCTTCCGAAATATCTCGATATTTGCGTAGTCGTTGATTTGCGCGTCTGCTGGTGATATCACCAATGCGACTACTACTGCTACTGCCCAAGGCTCGGTTTGAAACATTAGTCTCTAATTATTTTTTCTTTTTAGCTGATTGTGGATCCGAAAAGGAAGTTTTATGGTAGACACAGTATTTGGTTTGCGCCTGATGGTTGTGTGTCCCTGTGGCGTTTTATCCTCTGAGGTGACATTTTTTACTTGTTTTTCCATTTATTGACTTGTTTGCCTGTTTAGTGGGCGTTTAGGTCTGCTTTTTTTTTTTTGGTTATTCCACTACGTAACTTCCCGCTAATAGTTTTACACCGTTGACTTTATGCCTGTTATATTTGATGTTATAGGGTTGCGGTGCGCAGATATTCCTGTACGTAATATCTATGTGGGTGAGCCAATAAGCTCCAAATATTGACTCGAAACCACGTCTTTTGCAATTACAATATTTCTTTTATATCTACCTCAATATTTTCTATGTCGAATCTCGCCGCTTGCTTCCTAGTTTGATCTCACGGAACTATGGGATATGTTTTCTAGTCACAATTGGTCTGATTACAATTTTGGTAACGAGTTTGGTTGCTTCTTTCATCCATATATGACTGAAGTGCGATTGCTTGCCAGTCCAATGCATTGATGTTCTCCTTTTTACTAGGAGTTGATAGAGCATAGAAAGGACTAGCCTTGTAGGCAATTGCACTGTAAAGGTTGCTTGCTGTTTTTTTGCGTGTGGGTTTATATTTCTTAGTTTCTGATTGTCAGGCTTCTGCTGAAATCCTTTTGATTTGG
>NW_027123130.1:0-411 GCF_001457755.1 Trypanosoma equiperdum | reverse complement strand
TACTACATTTCCTTTCTATTTCGTATATTCTTACAATAAAACCACACATGTATTTTATGAATTAGTACTGCCTTAGTAACTGAATCTTAAATTTTTAATCAATCATCAGATTCAGAACAAGTCTCTAAAATATCAGTTATTCCACCTATTAATTTTTGATGAAAAAGGGCATCTTTTATTCTTCTCTAGTCCTCATGTATAATTTTTCTTTGTGCTGCGCTGTTGCGTATTAAAATGTTTTATTATGTACTTTTATACATTTTTCGTCTTATTTTGCTATTTCTACGAATGACGCACGACTTTATTTGAACTGTACACTGAACTTTGCCTTTCCCTTTTTTGTTCTTTTCTTCATATCCCTGTGTAAGTTTCTGAATGTCGACATTTTGGAGTTTGACACCGCAAAAACAC
>NW_027124873.1:82802-92771 GCF_001457755.1 Trypanosoma equiperdum | reverse complement strand
AAAAAAACAAAAAGGGAGAAAATGAGTCGAACACAAATATACGCCCAACAGGAAAAAAGAAAACAACTGAAAAAAAAAGCCCTTCATCCTCAAAAAAAAAAGATAAAAGATAAAGATAAAAAAGCATTGAATACAGATAAACCTGTGCAGGTTCTCAGGCGTGAGCGTGTGGGACTTTCCTTCACTCCGTCTTTTTTTTCTTTTTATTTTCCCCCTCCATCCCTTTCCCTCCTCCGGATTTTGTTTGTTTGTTTTGTTTTTTCTCTTCATATCAATTAAATAACCACCTCAGTTTACTAAACAATGGAAGGAAGGAAAGAAAAGAAAAGAAGAAAAAAAAGCCAGAAAAGGAAGGGGGGACATCGAAGGGAGGGGGAAACTTTTTTTACTTCAAAAACAAAAAAAAAGAATAAAAAAAGGAAAGAATTGTTAGCCCATCACTGAATACACTTCACACATTTAAGCAGGTTTATATGTGTGCCTGCCTAAACAGCTGTAGAAATATCCCGCAGATGGTATGGAAATCGTGTGTGCCGTCACCTCACCACTGAAATTTGCCTTTACACGCCAAATCTGATAATCTTTCTTTACAAATATATATATATATATTCACTCAATCATACGCAAACACTAACGGAGGAAAGAGTGGCGAAGATACACAGAGATATATATATATATATGTACAGATGTATAAATACAAATATATGTGTATCAGCATATAAATGAGTATAAATATATGTAGAAATTAAACAGCACAAGGACCACAGTATTACTACTTTTCACTGCATGGTTATTGACACCACGTACTCTAAACCATTTGTCTCCCGCATTCCTCCGTGGTTTCCCTCCTCCTCTGGTTGCACCATTGAGGGAGTTTCTCTCTACCATCCATAAGGAAGTGAGGAGTTGCGCCTTTCAGTTTTACATATTTTATCTGTGGTAATATTTCCCCTTTTTTTTATTCGGATTAGGCAGACCCATCAGTTCACCATCTGGCAAAACAAAACAAAAAAAAATGAAACTTACCACATTTTTCTTGTCTACGAATGCCGGTTGATCTCCGTGTTACTGCAAAGCATCAATGAAGCGTCGCACTTCATCGAGCCCTTCAACACTTAACTCCGACAAGAGCACTTTTACCGCCTGTACGACGCCAGTTTCAGTTGGGCCAATTTGCATGTTTGCCATGGGAAGTGTGCGCGTGTCGCCATTCCCATGAAGTAAACGTTTGTCTTGCGGCGGATGGTGAATTGAACCCGTTGTTGCTTTGTTTCGCCGCATGGCCGTAGCAGCACTTTGAGGGCCGCGATGTGCACCATTAACACTATTGCGATGTTGGTTGTAATAACGATCTTGCTGATAGTCGGCAGCACACATGTCAGCCTGCATTCGAGTGGGACTTGAACACCGTGTGAGTGCCCGTGAAGTCTGGGCAACATTCATCATAGTACTGCTACTTGGTCGTATTTTGCCTTTAGCAGGATCACAATATAATGATGGCGGTGGAGCAATGGCATGAAGGTTGGGAAATACTCGGTATGCCTCCTCACGCTCTTGTGGTAAAATGTCGATGTCGTCTAGACGCTGCAAACTTCCGACAGCAGCGATGACAAAACGCCGATAGTTCGGGTCCTGGCAAATGGGGTTTTCCGTCAGTGTCAATACCGTCAAATTGGGGGCATCGCTCAGGTGAAGAACTTGATTGAGATCTTCCACACGATTCTTACGAAGGTACAATTCGGAGAGCCGTGGGCAGTTTTCCAGAACACCGAGCTCGCTGAGTTCGTTGAGGCTAAGGGAAAGAACTTCAAGGTTGCAAGCACGGCGTAACACACCAATGTCGCTTAACTGTGCAGCACATACGTTGAGTTTCCGAACACGTTGAATGCTGTCCACTTTCGTCTTTTGGAGAACTAAGTTTTCAGTGAGAACTCCCGCCATTGTGCAAAGTAAGCCGCCGGAAAGAGTCTTTCTTTTCTTTTTTTTTAAAAAAAACCTCTGTATACTTTATAAGTGACGACCAAGAAAAATATGATTGAAATAAAAAGGAATACATCTACGGACTAAAACTAATTGACAGAAACAGTAAAGAGTTTCGATAGCCTCACTGATGCGTTAGCACTCGACTCGAGGTTACTCCCACATCCGATTTCAGAGTCTAACGATCGCCACCATGTCCACACGCAAACACATGAGGTAAATAAACAACTACAGTCATGGAAACAAAGACAGCACACAAAAAAAAAACAAGAGGACGAGATGAAAAACAAAAAACAAAGAAGAATGGGTCCAAGTCGCGAATGAGAGGAATGAGACGACATGCTTCCCGCAACATCGGGACGGTAGCGTTTTACTCAACCCTCAAAATGCACAGTTCCCCAGCCCAAAAAAACTTCAGTTGCCCCCCCTCTCCTGCGGTGTAGAATCGAAATCCTCCTCCACCTTGGATGAATCTTTCGGGTCGTCAGTAGTTTGTAATTTACTAATGAGTCGCACTCCAAGGGACTCAACACCATCACGCAACGGACGGACGAACCAGTGGTTGACATCTGACTCCATATTTCCCCCCTCACATGGAGTAACCTCAAAAGCCTCCGGATATTTCTTCAATATTCCCGCCAACCCAATCGCCGCACCA
Source organism: Trypanosoma equiperdum (assembly GCF_001457755.1). Lineage (NCBI taxonomy): Eukaryota > Euglenozoa > Kinetoplastea > Trypanosomatida > Trypanosomatidae > Trypanosoma > Trypanosoma equiperdum. Next base: position 90,133 of record NW_027124873.1, on the reverse strand, counting down.
CCATTTTTCTGAAGGTACTTAAACATATGCCGAGGAAGACGGGAAACAAATATCGACAACGGTTTACCCTCAGCCCACTCGTCCAACTTGTGTGACACATTTTGGAGCATAGAAAGAAGAATATCTTCATCGCGGAACGATGTTCGCTTCCATATTTCTCCATCACCCAAAATGGCTTCCATTCCCTGCTCCCTCCGCATCACATTTACAGTGGTTGTGCAAACCCCTTGAGTAATGAAAAGATGTGGGAACTGGTCAAAGAAATCCACACCAACGTGCATGCAACCCTTACCACCGTCAGGCAGCACCGTATCACGCAGTACCGAGTTGCTGTGCCACTCACCCGGTGTCATCAAATCGTACACGTGAAACGCCACAACATTTGGGTTTAAAAACACATTACCGAGGGGAAATCGTCGTCGGAACTCCTCACGAACAACAGCCCGACGCAATTTACTCCTTCGAAGAGGCGGAATATTTTTTAACTTCGCCCGCTCCGCACTTAGCTCTTCCTCAGTGAGGTTGCTTAGTCGGCTGTTGGTAAACTTCAGGTGCTTCGCAACCTCATCCTCCGATAAAATAAATTTCAATCCAATCACCTCATCGACCTCATGATGTGATCGACCATTCACATAATAACGACCCTCAACGGCATTGCTGCGGTCAACCGTTGATCCCAATTGCAGCGATATCCTCTCAGGGTACGTCATGGCTACCTGCAGCAGCGGCGTCTGAATGATACCTCTAGTTTGTATGTCGACATGTTGAATGCTAGTGAAATCCTCCGTTAAAAGAAACCGCGACATGCGCCAAAGGTCGTACTGAGGAGAAAAATCTTCATCAAACCACGTATATGTATCTCTCTCCGTAGAAGGATCCTCTTCACGAAGCAACGCCATGGTGCAGCGACCCTGTGAAATGAACGCAGGTCGCTTCCCCACAAAACCAATCTGGACATAGGAAGATACGCTGGGTAAGTTGGCCTCCCTACGCCGCAAACTACATTCCAACTCTTTCAACGCATTCCATACGGCACATTCGACGGCTTCCTCGGAAGATAAACCCCATGCACGCTGACACGCCGCTATTGCTACCGGTTGATCGGGAAGTTGCCTCAAAAAATGCAGCAACTCCTGGGATACAACCAAGTTACTGTTTTCTAAACGTCCTCCCATGGAACCCTTGCTGATGTTGCCGTCAGTCATCTTCACACAAAGCATCCCATCCACAACTTTTACAGCAAAAAGAGCACCACCTGAGCCCTCCCCCATTTGTGGTCCTTGCTGCTTTTGGTGTTGATTCCGGCAATACCCCGCAAGACCCCCTACTGACGCAAGTTCCTCGCGGACGTCATCTGGAAGATATGATGAAACGCAAGCAATGGGAACCCACGTGACGCGGTTGCTTTTTCGAGCCTTTTGAATGGCTTCTTGAACCCGCCGCCGTATGGACGCTTCAGTGCTTTCAGTCCCTTGAAACCTCACCCATTGCCATGGAGGAAACAAAACCGCGGAAACCCCACAAAAGCGGCGCATCCAACCGCTCTCGGTGGGCTAATATTAACGAATAAACACGTTTTGCCGGTGCGAGAATCGTTGTAAAAGGACGGTACCAAAAAAAAAAAAGAAATTGGGGCGGGGAGACAAATGCGCATCACTGCAATTACAAACCATATCATCGAACTGAAGAATAGAAAGCTGCAGACACCAGAAGAATATCACCAGCACACAGAAACACAAGAACAAAAACACCTGCGAACGAACGGTAACAGCAACAACAACGGACATCACTGGCAGCAGCAGTAAAAAAAACACGTGAAGCAAAACAAAAAAACGATGCAACCCACGCAGATGCATCACACAAACGCACTCTTGGACAACTGCATGCGAATGCCAAGGAAGTGCAGAGGCCGCAACCAACGTATGTGATATATACATACATATGTATGCCGACGCAGTCGCCTACGCTCTGCTCTAAACACGTTCGGTAGAACCGCGAAGGAAAGGAGAGCCTCTTGTATTTCTGTTCAGTCACGTATTCTCCTTTCTCGGTCGTGTACATGCTGGGCAAAGGAAATGGCAAAAATGGATTGTTGTGGTTTGTCGGGTTCCGGGTGGTGATATGTGAGCACATCGGCGTCAAACCCAACAGCCCTTAACGCTCCTTCAACGATGCCACCCATAAAACTAGCGTAATTAATGCTCCATTGCCCTTCACTATCCATATACTCAGGAGACGGATAAACATGCTGCAGCACCATTGGATTACTGTCAACGAGAAAGTAGCGAGTCGATTCGCCCTCCTGCTGCAGGTCATTCGCTGCCTTGCCAAACCATCTGGTCCAGAACTTCTCTTGCAGCAACTTCAGAGCTTCGTCAATTGTTGTAGGTCTCCGCTGCAGCTCAAGAGGATCCTTAAGGGAGGATAACATCATTAACTTGGCACCAACAATTGCACCGAGGCTCGTCAACCGCTGTTCAATTTCCTCTATATCCCGTGCCTTTGTCGGTGTGCTATGGGCCCGAGTGCACAGCTCCGAGAAGAGAAAACTAAATGCAGAAAGGGATACCTTCCCCTCATCGCTGGTTAACCGCACAGATGATCGGTTGCTCCTGGTACCGTCCCTGTTGAGCATGGGAGAAATGTATGTATATATGCGTATATGTACGTGCGCGTATGGCTACAATTCAGTCCTAAACACACCACAAACACGCACGTTCAATACACTGCCGACTCCCTGTTTATTTCCTTTTTTGTCGACAAATTCCCCTATTTCGTTTTAACCGATCACCCTCCCGTCCCTCCCTTCCTCCCTATACGTAAATTGTGTATATATTGACCTATTTAGATGTGTATATATGCAAGTCTACACAGCCTGCTGGAACCAAGGGAGCTATTGATGTTTTCGAAAAAAAAAAGGGAGGAAAGAGGCGAATAAAAACGTCTTTACAAATACGCATGGATGCGCGCAGAAACGGTTCGACACGGAGTGAAGAAATACAGGTTAAGCATCTGGTACGCAACTGACGCCACAACATTACCAGTCTCGATTAGCATACTCCTCGTCCGCTCTGATTTGTCAACCTTTAAGTACGATCAGTCACTATCTCTCCTTGCCTTCTTTCTTTCCCACTTTACGGTGTCGATGACCCCGTAGGCTTTACGTTTCTGCAAACATACACTCGACTTATCAGTCTTCCCTGGAACCCTCAAGAAATCCACAATGTGGCAACACGTTCCAGAAAAGAAAGAAATAAAGATAAGTAAGGACAAAACAAAAAAACTAGGATAAACTAATGAAGACGCACTTACTCTTCCTTTTTTTTTCCTTGCAACTGCACATGTACACAGTTTTATCAAATGTAATTTTAGTACAATACTTTACGCCTGTAGCCCTACTTGTAGCACTGAACTGAGTGCGCATCACTGCCATATTTATGTATATACGTGTACACGCGATCTCGAAAATGCTGAATTGCGAAAAACTGAAGCACCTGCACAACCGCAAAACAGGGTGGAAAACAAACTGTTCCCCTCCACATAAACTTACAGTTTATGTCTTCACAATATTATAGATAAGTACTAGACACACACACACACACACACACAAACCTTCAATTACAGGGCAACCCCGCACAATTACAGTGGGAGTATTGTTCTTACACACATACATGCAAACAAGCACACAAATACAAACACGCAAACGTTCACTCTTCCGTCAGTCTGCCACCAAGGGAAGACACGCCGCCCTACGCGCGTTGTGATGTGAAAGTATCGCTAGGAACTTCTCGTACAAAATAAAAGACACCGATGTTGTCGGAACGACACGGCAAAGATTCACCCAAACGCCCCTGTAAAGGCCACGAATTCCTTCCGTGCGCCAAATGGTACGCAATCCCACGGTCATGGAACGGTACTCAGGGGAGGTGCAATTACGCTTGTCCTGCAAGCGAGTCCTCACAACTTCAATCGGGTTGAACAGAGCTGATGCCACAGCTTTAGAAACAGAAGATATCAATGCCACATCAAAAGAAGTGGGTTGAATTTTCTGTTCCACAATGTAATGCCGAAGCTCCTCATAAATGGCCATTTGGATGATGGTATTTCCCATAATCAGAATCTGGGGTATCATGCCCCGCATGAGGGCGCCACATCCCTCGTTTTCTACTATTGCCTTAAATCCCTGCCAGCAGTTCTGTGGTTTGGCGCCATTGCTCCCATCGAACAGTTGCTGTCGAGTCCTTATAACACAGAGTGGCGTAACAACAGTTCCAGTTGTTATGGCAGCGGCGCAACCACTCAAAACGTTACACCCAGCTGTCACACTGCCGCTTTTAGCGCTTCCACTGCCTCCGCCTATTTGATTACTCGAAACGTACGCAGAGAGGTTCTGCTGTACAGATTTAAAGACGGCCATGTAAGCTCCCCACCCGATACCATAGGAGGTGACAGATACAGCGAAACCTGCGTATAATCTTCGCAACCCCTTTTGTCGAACAACCTGACGCAGCGATGAGAGTTGGTTGACGTCTCCTCCTTTACAAACGTGCATTTGCGTGCGAAGAGCGTCTAGTGGATAAAACATTGCCGTTGATATGGAGGCACCAAGGAGACCCGCCGCCGCATGAATCGATGGTTTTGTCTCCGCTTTGGATAGACAGGTTGGTGCAGTGTTTTGCCGCGTGCTTTTATCGTGAAGTGTTGCATCCATCAAACTAGCACCTAATCGTCCCTATTGGTTACCACTTAAAGGGGAAAGCGAAAACGATTGAACGCCCCGTGCGAATGCGCTGCAGGTAGCAAATGATTATCGATGTGTAATGTTCGTTGCCTCACCTTAACGCTGGGAAGTTGTTGTTGTCACTGTTATTTTCTTGTATTTTAACCGAGGTGTAACGTGAAAAAAGAAAGTAACAGAGCGTCGAATTTTCGAAGGGGCCCAGCCGCCTTATATTCGGCCGCTTTAAATTAAGAGAATCACCGCCCATATTGTGCCTTGGGTAGAAAATACAAACCACATGGCATACATCAAAGAAAGTGAGGAAAGGGAAGAATAGACAAGAAAATGGAAGGAAAGTGAAGGGAAACGTGTTTGCTACATAAAGTGGCGGTGAAGAAAAAAATCGTAGCAGAGAACATGCATATGCTGGAGGGGCATAAACAAAGTACTCCAAATAGTGTTGGAAAAAGACAAACTAAACAAACATGTCGTTAGAAAATTCACCAGGCGTTTTTTTTTCAAAATAATATAATAAATTGTAATGGTAAAAGAAAAATCAGCGCCACACAGTACTTTCCCACGGCAAAATAAAAAGTTAATTACTCAAAAGGGGTTTATGATGTGCACGACATCGGCGAAGTGAGAAGGCGGAAGGTGCTTCAGAGCATTGAAAAAGGAAAAAGAAAGAACCCCAATGTCACTCTTCTCCCTCCCAACTTTTGCACCAGTATAATAATAAACCACAACCCTCCTCTCCCCTTCCGCTATTCAGCTACCTTTTGCACATCCGCCTTGCCCACACGCACATTTTTTCCGTTCCCCCTTCGACACCTTTTGTCTCTCTCCTTTTCCCCTTCGGTTGTTCCACAAGGTTGTTGCACGACAAATTGTGTATGAAAATACGCGCGTGTACATCCGATCAACCCTCGTATCACACAATCGCTCCATGTCACATCGTAGATTTCTGTTAATAGAACAGAGGAAAGAACGAAGAGAATATGAGGCAAAGTAGGTTATTGCAACTCAGGCCATTGGAATGATTCGCGGCCGTCTTTATCCACCCTTTCGTAGCCGTGCCGACCGAACACATCCCGCTGCAACGACACAAGTTGCCCATACTTGAGTGTTGGCGTAAACATCGCAGTAACGTAATTGAGGGAGGCCGACAGCACAGGAATGGACACTTCCAACTTTGATGTGATAAGTGCCACCATATCGCGGTAATTCTGTAGTCCTGCCCTGATCTCGGTTTGGAATGCACACATGAGATTGCTAATGTTGGGATTCTTTTCGAATGCCTCAGTCATGGGTTTTAAAAGGTAGCCCTGCAAAATGCAACCGGCGCGGAAAGTTGCAATGGTAGCTGGAAGATTGAGTCCGAAGTTATGCACCTTGTCCATCTCACGCAGGCACTGAAACATTTGAGCGTAGCATGAGATAATGGCAATGCACACAGAGTCGTAGAGCTGCTTAATTTCGGGCCCACTGGGGCTTTTGTTTTTGAGAGTGTATCCAGGGGATTGAGTAATACCGGGTGCATTGCTGGCATTCGCTTGACGCTCAGTTTTATACATTGTGAACTGCCGCGATACGACAGCCATGTTCAAACTGGGCGCAGGGACTCCAATCTCGAGAGCCTCTTGGGCGGACCATAAGCCGGTGCCCTTCGATCCAATACGATCCATCACGTGCTCCGTAAGATAACTTCCATCCTTATCCTTTGCCCGCGCGGCTGCAATTGAGATATCGAGCATATAAGACTTCAAGAAGTTCTTTGATTTCCAATCTTCAAGAACGGCAGCAACTTCATCGTTGTTCAGTCCCATTGCCCGAAGGATGTCAAAAACCTCACCCCAAATTTGCAAAATGGCGTATTCACCCGAATTGTGGTACATCTTCACGCATGATCCCGCGCCACCGCTGCCGTTCATCGTCACACAGGGCCGGCCATCATCTGCCTTAGCTGCGGCGGCCTCAACAATTGGTCGTATTTCCTCCCACACACTAAGCGTCCCTCCAGGGAAAAAGGCTGGCCCTTTGCGTGCACCCTCCTCGCCCCCGGATATGCCCATCCCAAGAAACCGGAGACCTGCCGCCTCCAGCTGCTGGGCGCGGCGTCCCTGATCCTTAAAATGCGCGTTACCGGTATCAACGAGGATATCTCCCTTCTCAAACACTTTCTTAAGTTGTTCAATTGTTGAGTCCGTAGCCGCGCCCGCCTGCACCAGGATGAGGGCCTTTCGAGGTTTCTTGAGTGACGCTGCAAATGCCTCCATAGTTTCAAACGCCTTCAAATTACCCGCAAATGGAGCAGAGGCATTCGCTTTCATGAATTCCTCGCTCTTAGAGTACGTACGGTTGAACACAGCAACTTTAAACCCTTTCTCCGCAATGTTCAAGGCCAGGTTCGCGCCCATCACCCCGAGGCCGACAACACCGACATCCATTGACATGATCTTCCGTCTTTTTCCCCTTCCTGAAAGTAACAACAGTTATTTTTATGCCTTTCCACAGGTGTTTCCTGTTGTTTGCACCACAGGCCACTTCGTAATTATATCAACAATTTATGTGGTAGTAAATATATGTATAAAAACTTATCTTTAATCTTTGT
>NW_027124873.1:64508-82778 GCF_001457755.1 Trypanosoma equiperdum | reverse complement strand
TTTTTTTTTTCAAAATACGAATGACATACAAAGCGGGGAGTCTTGATGTGCATTATTCTTTTTATGTGTTCAAGTAAGTGAAACGAGGTACGAAACACTCGAGAAAAAAATGAAGGACAATCACGTACACTGACGTGAAGCAATAATATGTAGCTGGCCCCTTGTTAACAGCTCATACATATATATAGTTACAATGTGAAAGCAAAGACGAGGAAACGGGGCATATTTGTGTACGAAAAAAAAAAAAAGAGACTACAATCATAGTTGCCAGTGTAGACAAATACCCAAGTCATACCTAAACTTAGTGGGTAGGGCTTAATCTCTTGTTGCGTCCGTACGGTTAATCAACATTGTCATTCGTATTCTCTCTTGTTCTTTTTCTATTCTTGAAATAAGCGCCTCACGCCGCTTCTTGCGCAATAAGGACCGACGGCACAACCTCATTCTTTTAGTCTTCCCCACATCGTGAGTATTTTTCTCCTCCATGTTACCACAGCGTCCGGTTAACGACGCAAAACTCCTCCGCAGTCGCTGTCGTTTTAGGGCTTCGCATTCTAAGCGTTCCCGCATTTCGTTTTCATCCGGCCCATCGATGATCAGGACAAGTTGCCCCTTCTTAAGCAGCATATTCGCCTCCTGTCGCGAATAAAAAGACAGTAGCTTTTCTGCAACATCTGCATGTATAGATTCATTTACCTTTGTCAGTTCATGTGTTAGTACGACGCGTCGTTTGGGAAGGACGAGTGCGATGTCCTGTAAAACCGACAAAAGACGCCGGGGAACCTCATAAAAAACACATGGGTGAGTTGCCTCTCCTACAGCCGTCCGAAGGACCCGCAACCGCTCACCATGAGATTCCGGAAGCACATTTCCAAAGTAAAAAGAACCGTCACGGAGAGAGCCAATCCTCGGCCGCTTGGCAGCACATGCCCGATTCGTGTCTGCAGTCGCACTAACCTCGTGAAGGGAAGTTGTGACACCAGCAACAGCCAATGCACATGTCAGAGCGCATGACCCGGGTACCGCCGCGACACGAACACCTTCAGCCTGCATCTCCCGCACCAGTTCACCGCCTACATCACCCACGCATGGTGTTCCGCTCGTACACACCAATGCCATTCTCCTGCCCCCCAACAGGAGCTCAACTAGTTTCTCCTTCGTTGTCGTGCGATTGCTACGGGAATAATGAATTAAGCGGCCCTGGGACTCAATTTGAACAAGGTCAAGGAGTGTCTTTGTTGCAGGGCGGTCCGTCGTTACAATGTAATCCACTTGTCGAAGTACATCAAGTGCACGAATAGAAAAGTCTTTCAAGTTACCAATAGGCACGGAAACAACGTGAAGAACTCCCGCGTCGACGTTTGTTGGGGTCGTTAATGGATTAACTGCATCTTCAGGGAGTGTTCTGTTGTGACGATATTTGAAGGACCCACGAAGAGGGTTGCAGGACGACATGAAGCGGCAACTGTGATGAGTCCATTGGCATCCTCGAAAGCTACGGCGGCTTGCAACACTCCCGATAAAGGGCAACAAGGCGTGTCGCCTTATGCCTATTTGACTAGAAACAGACATTTGCCAATTCAGACTTGATATGTCTTCCCCCAAACCCACTTACTTCCCTCAGTTTCTAGTAATAAAATCCCATGTAACCCCACGAAAAAAAAATATATAGGAGAAAATCATACGGACCAGATGATGGGCGTACGTGAAGTTACGATCAAGTACGTTGTACAACTTTTAGTAAAAATACCACCGAACACATTCAAATGTGGCCCACTTTGTGGTATCCGCACACTACACGGATAGCGTTGGCATTGCAATTCTTCCACCCCGCACAGGGAAATGCAAGAGCCATCGTAACGCCACATACCACAGCGGTTAAAAAGTTGTTTGTAAAAAATCGTACAGAGGCTCATAGGAGCCACTTCCTTAATCGATTCTCACAATGTGTAGATGCTCGCTGCACCTCTTTATTAAATTAACAACGCTACGTGTCACATCGTAATGTCAGGCGCCACATGGCGACGGCTCATCCAGCAGCGCACCGTACATGACCGCCGGGTTACCGCACCGTTCCGAAACGTTCACTAGTTCAGTGTACACCGAAAAAACCGGCACGCAGTCAGCCCCCTCCCGTGTAATTACGGTTGCAAGAAAGGCAAGCAACGAACCCTCGGCAAACATGTTATCCGCCTCCTTTTCGAAGAGCACGCCTTCTTCATCACTCCCTTCATCATCATCGTCACCACACGTATCCTTAGTTGCAGAGCCGGAAAGACAGCATTCCGTATTCTTCAGAAGATGTTGCTTTACCATCACCGGTGACAACTCCCCAGTGGAACAATACGAGCGAAGAAGCGACACGAGAGCGATCACACAACTTGTGTGGTCAAGTGGCAAAGCCGCCGCCAATACGAGACGTGAGACGACACGGCAAGCAGCAGTGCGCACATCATAGGCGTCGTCGAACAGGAGCTGAAGCAAAACAAGGAGGTAAACAGATCGCTGCTTAGTAAATGTAGAAGTAGTAGCGGCGGCAGCGGGGCTTGTTACGACACCCGCCAAGAAACTATCATTCAGTGAATCCACTACCGCTAATCGCGTCTGTACATTCACTGTGGGAAGACAGTAATGTGTAATGATCTCCAAGACGGCTTCGTTGTGTGGCATATGACAAGTACAACGGAGACCAAGAAAGCGAATAGCCCAACTATGCACATCTGCATTGCGCAGAAAATGCTTAGCACTGGGGTCCATGCGCCGTAGAAGTAGGTCCTCTACTGCGTCAAATAATTCACTGTGCGCCTCTAGACACATGAGCCCCTCCTTACTCATGGTAACAACAAACTCCAACTGAGACTGCATACGTAACAGCTCCAAGCACGACAGACCTTTCACATGTCTGTCGTCGCCAAGGCTCTCCCGCAACATCGTTAAAGCCGCGTGTACAAGATCGCACTTCATACGTACAGCAAATTGCTTCACAACGCCAACCGATATCTCACTCGACCACCAATTCTTCGACATTAGGTAGCTTATGTGGTTCATGGTATGAGACATGATTATTTTGCTCGCATCGCAAGCGAAAACATCGCGCAACGCAACCCATAATGCGTCATGTGTTCCATGATGGGTGGTGATATCCGACAGATAATGCACAGCGAGCAGTGCAAAAAGGGTGATATTTTCCACAACAGCCGCATGGTAGGCGCGCGAAAGGCTGTACAGCGGGGTGGCGGTACACAGTATAGAGTGTAGCGTCGAAACACCAATGTTCACCAGCGACCGGACGGAATCGGTGATATCTTTTTTTTCAATGCCCTTCATACCAACTGTTGCATGGTATAGTGCATCAGATGCGACACTAAAGAAGGTGGCGGCTATTGTTGGACAGCGGACACAAGCCCGTGACAGCACCGGTTCCTGCGCAGAATTCCCCTGAGAAATAGTAAGGCCCTCTACAGTAAGGCGGCTAACAAGCAGTTGCACAGTGGGTGTCACACTGCTGCTCAGTGCCCTTGGTTTCACGTGACGACGAAGCGTTCCAACGTAGAAAGTATGAAACTGCTGAAGGTGCAGCAACACGCCGTGTAAGGCGTTCGCTGCGGTTCGTGATGCAGATAGCGCTGAACAAAACTCTGCAAACAATCCCTCAAGGTTAGTCGGTGGCACAAGCGATGTCAGTGCGACACTGCAGGCAGCACGAATCATGAGATTCCTTGAAGAACCACAGCGTACCACTGCATTCACGATGCGCTGTGAGTCAGGTTGCTCTTGTTCCTCTCCCTCCAGGTTTACCGTAGTTGCCTTTGTGATAACATGGGGGGGATCGGGAGCTAGCATAGAAAGCATCTGCAGAAGTGGAAACACTCCCAAGCTCGGTGAGGGGTTCGTGAAGCTCTTAACCAACTCCTCGTACGCAAAGGCCACTGCGCGGGGAGCACGAATAGCAATGTCGTGGAGAGAGGTGTTCACTCCTACACCGCCGGTAGAGGGGTGCTCGCCAACGAAACGGGGAAGTACAGCTGAAAAGAGCATCAGTGAGCTGTTCCGTATGCCCCAACTGGGATCATCGAACCCGGACGCCGCTATCCAAAATGCATCTTCAAGGTGTGACACGGAGCGCGATGCAAATGATTTGTTTTCAAATATAAACTTCAAAACGTTCAGAGCGTTTGAACGCTGGCTACGACGAATCTCCCCATCAGCTTCGGGCGTCCGCCGCTCATCATTACCGTTTGGGGGGCACAAATCTGGGCCGCCCTCGTTGCTATGTGCATTGGTTGCCACATGAAGAAGCCTCTTCATAGCTTGGGGAAAGAGGGTAGCAGGAACGCCTATGTCTTCCGCCTCAAGCACAGCAAGCAGGGCATGTGGCAACCCTTGGCTGCGCCGCAGCATGCGCGCTACACTTACGGAGGTGACGCCATCTGGTCCCAACAGAAACTCCAGAATCTCAGAAGGGAGAGTATGGCAGGTTACATCCCGCGAGCGAAGAAGAGCAGCAGCAATCGTTTTCAGTGCTCCACGCACCGCACGCATCACACCATTGTGCTTAGTCCGAAGGAGAGACTCCACGAGCACGTAACACACCCCACGAACAACCTTGAAGTCGAGACTGTCAATGCTGACAAGAGCCACGACACGCTCAACTGCGGCGGCGGCTGTGCGGATACAGAGCCATGTGTTGTTCACAACCGCACGCATACTCGCCTCCTCGCAAGGGTTCCCTTTGTCGAATGCGTGCCCGCGACAGTCCACGTCCACATCACCTTCACTTGCAGAGCCGCTGGCCTCCCCCCCAACAAGTAGGGAACAATTCTGTAGAGCCTGATTGCAGCACAGAAGCATCTGGTTACACGACTCTTGCAGTCCGTCAGCAGTGGTACATACCTCCTTGACATTTGATAGCAATGCTGCACAAAGCGAAAGAGAACCGTGAAATGGATGAAGTTTGACAAGTTCGTATGCCTTCTTAGTACCCAATTGGCATAGCCCGACAAATTTGCCGTGAAGTTCAGCAATCTCGAGTTTTACTAATTCCAGCCGCCGTTTGCACTCTCTTTGTGGGTCCTCGGATGCCGCTTTCCTAGCAGCGGGTGTGAAATATGTGGCCAATACATATCGCAACACCTCACCTTCCGCCTTTTTGTACGTGCGAGCATGGGAAAGCCCTGCCTTCGCATCACTAGCCGCCACCGGGTTACCCAAGCGGCGCTCAGAAAATACAGCGCTGGCAGCATACTTGCAATACGTTTGAAGGATGCCAAACGCACACTCGCGTGCTTTCACCCAACCTGATGACAGACACTCTAGCAAACCTTCGACAAGGGTTTCGGGAAGTAACTGCTCCTGAAGTTCGTGAAGTTGTGTATCTGTGAAAACCTCAGTGGAGTTTCGGAGGAGGCATGAGTATATCATCATCGCTGTCACGCGTCGTTCAAGCGAAAGATTGCGGCACCACTCTACAGACTCACCAATGTGCGGTGCAATGTACGACACGGTTCGAACGAAGTGTTTGGTGACAAGCTCTCTATACTGATCGCTCGCTTCGTTCCCTTCTGCCTTCCTGCGACGATTGCTGCACTTGCTCGCACAACTGTCAACCAGCCGCTGAGCCCATTTTTTGTATACTTCTAAAAGGTTTCGCATGGCCGCCGAATCACCTCCCGAGTGCATATTAGTACTAATGTACCATTCCATGAGGCGACACTGCCAGTAATGCACAGGCTCGGCCTTCTTCATGGTGAGCACGCACAGACCCAATGCGGTATAACGAAGTTCGCTTGAATGTGATTGTAGACTCGAGAGGACAACCTTGAAAAGGCGACTTCTGGGATGAATATAAGTGCTCACATCCCTGCCAGCAACACGAGCACGGTGTAAAATTTCAACAATACTTTGACCCAGCCGGAAATAGCAATCCCCGCTTTCGACCATCGTTGCTAAACGCGACAACAGGGTTGGGAGGTATGACTCGTCACGTTTCAGACACGGAGAGATCATGTGTGTCACAATGTTTGAGATACGTGTCGCATCTTCGACGTGCAAAGGTGCACAATATCCGGGAACCACAATTGACTTTAACAACGGCTCAATGACACCCCCAAAAAACAGTTTTTCAGTTTCTGTTTCAGTACCGCTCGAAAGACGAATATAATTGGCCGTTTTCGCAAAAACTTCACCAGCAGCGCTCCCTACCTTGGGATTTATTGCGCCACCAAGAAGCATTCTGCTGAATTCGCAGAGCGCATCAACTTCTGAAACATCATCGGGCGTCACTGCAGAACAATAATCAGCAGCGCCTTCTTTGCTGCATTTAGCACGATGTTGACGCAGCTCCAAGAGAAACTGAGGTACCTGCACAACGTCAAGAAGGGCCAAAAGTGCGTGGTACTTACCTCTCCTTTCATTGGGTATTGGCAGAATTACATGTAGGGTCTCCGCAACATCCAGTGCATCGACTTCCTGGTTTGGTGCACCAGAACCTTGCGACAAAAGGGTGTTGCAACGTCTAACAGAGGAATGGACAGCAAGTATTTCGCTGTATGCTCCATATAGCGGCCCGGCCACATGCTGTGTACTGTCGTCCCACATCCCCATGATTACCTCTGTTGCTTCGCTTAGCGCTCGCATAAGTCCAGAAGTATTTGCGCACAGTGCGCTTAGTGCCTTGCGATCAGTTTCAGTCAGTAACCCAACTCCGCCAGCACGCTGCACGCCCCTCTTCACTACACGCGTCGTGCCTTCGACGACGCTTTCTTCAAGCGTGGTTTCGAGTAGGTCAGCAATGCATGTAAACACAGAAGAAAGGTGTCGAACAACAGAATCTATAGTTTGAATGGCCATGAAGCGCGTGTCTGGGACATGGAGGGCGGAGCAATAAGAAATAGCAGCTGGAATTATGACGTCGTACACCGCAACCAAGGGCCGCCCACTGGCGGCATAGGAACTGAGATTGTCCAATAAAGGGACAACAGGTTTCAGCAGCACACCAACAGAACCAATGTTACCGCGCAGAGGGGTCGATAAATGCGCAAGTAAACCCTTCATCAAGGCGAAACGACCATTTGCAGTGAACGAATAAAATATTCGGCGCAACGAGTCTCGTGAAAAGGAGCGTTGCAATATCTCATGCTGAGGGTCACTGGAACACACAAGTTGCACAAACTCCCTAACGTACTCTTCCGTCCATCGTTTGCTACAACCATCGTCGTCAGCAACCGAAGTGAAGTTCGACTCCTTACGGACTTCACTGGCGCCGCAGTAGCGACAGATCTCAAGTAAAAACGATGCGTCGCACGTGCGGATTGTCAAAAGCGAGGATACAAGGAGTCCAGCACCGTTAAGAACATCTTTTGGAAATACTGCCGATGAAAGCATCCTCAAGGAAGAAGAGAAAAGTTTGCATATATCCTCCTGCACCTCAGCCATCTTTTGTTCCTCCCCTTCATGCAGGACATCACCTAGAAGATGAAGAAATTTATGAACATATGTCGTTACAACACGGATGCCATAGCGGACATACGACAAATCTTCGCCCAGAAGCATGCCGCTGTTGCCTTTCCCACATTCTGACTGGGAACATCCAGCGCAGGCATTGTCTACCATCCACTGCAGGCTGTCGCCCAGAAGCGGAACAACGTCGAAAAATGTGTTAGCAAACACTGCTGGAAAGAGCGGAACGGCAACACACATTGTGCCATCTATGCAGTTTACCCAGTTCATAATGGGATCCTTCAACAGGGACAGTTCGGTGGAGTCAAGATGCTGCAACAAACTAGGGCGGCACCCGTCGCGAAACCAAGGCTTTATGTGCGCGGTAACAAATGCCTCTTGAAAACACAACTCAAGATCCTCACTCACGACGTACACCGTGCGGACAAGGGTGGCAAGGGCTCGGTGAAGATACCGCACGGAAGAGTGCAACAGAAGCGGAAACACAAAATGTACCGCAAGTTTATGCAGAAAGGTGGCACACCCCCTCTTATGACGCTGATTGTAGAATGCTGGTTCACGAAGCGCACCCGTTATTTGCGATATACATCGAACGCGGTGCTCGGGCGTCGCCGCACGCATAAAATTTACGATCTCGCGTTCAACAATGTTTGCTGCCTTCGGGGCCAGTGGCGTTAATGCGTTGATTGCCTGCAGAATTGTCGAGGACCCCTCCAACAATTTCGAGTAAACACACATGTCCATGTTGGCGCTACCCGATGAAAGATGATGTTGTTGCAATCTTGCAGCCGTCGTGTACTCGTTCGACATACGTTAACTTTTAAACCTCTTTCTCACCACTTTGAAATCTTGGGACAAATGCGCCCAGTATATCTATATTGTAAATGCATTTGACCATTTTCCAAACGTATATTAGACACACAAGCACAAAACATTCATGTTTTGGTAGTTCCGGTTAGAAGGAGATGCAAAGGAAAAGAACAACAAAAAAGGGGGAAATCGACGTAGAGGAGCTGCAGCACTAGAGAATCCATGACAGATATCACGAAATAAAATGGCCCCACCGATATTAGCGCATTCCGCAACGTCACTCACATATATAAGAGTGGAATAAGGAAAGCAGGAATTGGGCGTAGAAGAGCAAGCAAACAAAAGGATGCAAAATCACATCACCTACAGAAGAACAAAATAGTAGTACATAGCACACGCGGCGTAAAACTCACACAGAATAATCGATTACTACTGATTTTCAGTCACACCAGTTGACCGATTCTCTTCGCTAAGAAAACCCATGCTACGCTTCCACAACCACAAAGAATTAGACTGTTTTTTCTGGTCTAAAGATTTATTACACTTTGGAAGGGCGGGTCTAGGGTAATGCCGACTTCGATTACAAACCTTCTTCTTTCCATCGAATCGTGGTGGCACCGGGGGAAGGCTCGACAAAACTTCAAAACGGGTGTACGGCCCCCATGACTTAAGAGTCAGCACCGGGCCACTGTAGTGCGGCGGAGGAGGATCCCGATGATGTCCCACCCACCTGTCCATATCATTAGGGGAACGGGCCAGTTCATCGTATTCATCACATAAAAACTCCTCATCCTCTACTGGTAGCATTTCACAGATGAGGCCTCTTAACTTCTTCTTCGGAGGTGGTGGAGTCGGTGGCTTCACAGCCGGTGGCGTTGGCACACTAAATAGTTCGGCTATGGAAATGTTGCCGCGGCCGGCGCGCCGCTCCTCGTCCTCACGAATGAGTGCGTCAATCTCCGCGTCGGGTAGGTAACTCATCGTACGGGTTCACACGAAACTATCATTCAAATAACAGGTTCGGGTATGCAGCACCACCTATACCCCCTACTTTCTGTTAACGTAATGTCAACTCACTTTGTGTGGATTTGCCGGTGGAAGAGTGCGAGCGTAATGCCTGAATGGTAAGTTATGTGTTCCCTCTCCTAAAATGTGTCAGAGTAGTTCGCTTTCAAAGTGACGGAGGGGGTAAGAGCCGACGCAGACGGATTTCTCCAGTCCCCCTTCAGGAGTTTCTAAACCCTTTACACTTACCACTTGTAATGTCTCCTTCCCTAACGCCTTATTCAAAGCGGCTGTTGGATATATGCGTACCCCCCGTGTTGCGTACGTGAAGTACTCAACTACGAAGATCGCTTACGGTAGAAGTTTGGTAAAATGGAACAGTGCAGAAAAGAAAAGGTAGTAGAGAGAGAGACAGTTGCAAAGGCACAGCAGTGATATAAGGGACATGCACACAAAACATAGAGAATCGCAAGCGCCTTAGACAATAACAAGTGGCCTCATTGAAATGTCAGACAGAAAAAAAACCCAGCGGTGGGGGATTTTAAAAAATCGAAGGACAGAGTACGAGCAGAGAAGTAAAACGGTTAACAAAAAGAAAAAGGAGAGAACGAGATGAGCGGGCGCTTGATCCGTGTAAGTAGAGTTTCAACAATGCGTCACTTTAAAAAAAGGAGGGGTAACAAAATGCCTAGGGGACGTAAGGGGCTATTCGGACGATACACTCCAGGCACCTCAACCCCCATGTGGTGCAATCTCCAAAATAAAGGAGAACCCCCCAAACGACGGTAATTGACTGATGCATCAAAACGTGCGAAAATCAAGGGACGTATATACATAAAGAAACTTAAATATTCAACCTTTTTGAGTTGGCATTCTTTTTTTCCGTATATCTTCTCGCCCTTGGAGTCGCAACCCAGTAGGAGAGACCGAACAAGGAATAAATAAGAAAAAAAAGAAAACGATACGCCCGTTTGTGGGCTTTTTTACCAGTGCCGCGAAACATCCGCACACTCAGAGGCGTCACCTCAACAAATCACCCCTCTTGCTCCCCTTCCACCCAACGCACTAGCAAACACACATACACACACACGAATATACCCACGACACAGCGCATATTCCACAATATAAATCAGTCACGCTCTCACACTCCTCCCCCTTCCTTCTTTCAAATTCCTGTAATATCTACCCCGCTCTTCTCCCCTCTGCCTCAACAACAACACATTCATCATCAATCAATAACACTCACATTCCCCATTTTTATCCTTCTGCTCATCGCCGGGACCACACTCTTTCCTAGTCCCTGATCCCTCTGCACCAGCCCCTCAGTACCTCTCTGACTTCAGAGACATTTGTATATTCATCCCGTGTACCCCTTTTTACGTCACCTATTGATGTGGTCGCAGAAGTGCCAGCTACAAAGATTGCGCGGAAGGGAAACAGAGGAGGTGTCTGCAAGTCTATGTAACCCCAAAAGCTTGAGCAACAACGTTGCAAAAGGATCCACACGGAAACGTCCTCAACTTTAATCATCGTCATCATCCTCAATGAGTGGTCCATGCAGCATAAAGTAGGAGTTTTGGATGATTTGCACGTCATCGTCGTCATCGTCGTACGGTGCAGGGATAGCGGTATCGAAGGGAGTTAATACTGCTGATTTTTGGGGACTTGACCCAATTGCCGGTGCGCTTTGCGGCGAAGGCCGCTGTTCGTCCCATAGCGTGCCGTCGGCAAAGCGACGAAGCAACAATACATCCGTTGCCGCCACATCATTGAACGGAATTATTTCCTTCGGCGCGGTGTAATGCTTTGCGAACGTTTCAAAACTACCTTGGTGTTCCTGTACGTTCAGAGCAGCGGCGAGACTGTGGAGTCGGCGCTGTGTTTCTCTGTGAAGTCTTTCCATGTCAAAGAAGCGGTCGTGTTCCTTCAGCGCTATGGCAAACCTAGTCTTTGAAATGGGGTGGGGGAGCATACGCAGCGCCCGCATGCACCCTATTGCTGTGTTGATGTTCTCCCTGAAATCAAGAATTTGTGTTGCATCATCAATAGAAACAACGAAACGCTTCATTTGCCAGTTGCACGCAACGCCGAAGTACACTACGCGGCCCCTTTCGGTTGTCACCGGCCTGGAATATTCAATTTGTGGGTAAAGTAGTAGCAGAGATGCAAAGAAAAGTGAAGTGTCCACAAGGGAAAACATTCCCCCCAGAATTGTGGTACTGTTCTTCAGAATCACAGGGATCACGATTCCGCCTGTCTCCCATCTGGCACCTGAAGGGATAAATGGATGAACCACTAGCTGCTTAGAAGTACGCACAAATACCATGGAGGCGTGACGATCCTTCTCGTTTATGTGGCCCGCATCACGAATAAACGCCGCACGACGAGAGAGAGCCATAGACAACAACATGAGCATCGTCGATGCATTCTCCCTCAAGGATTCTGCAACCTTATTTACGGTGTCCACGTCATCCAGGCGATCCAAAAACGCGTAGTTCATCAACTGATCTCTCATGTGGTTCATCAATCCTTCTATTTTTTCAAACTTGAATTCCTGCACAAGAAACGCCTCAAGGAAGGCAGCTGTCGCTGCACCGGTAGTACGGAGCCTAAGCCACTCCAAAAACACGAACGCATCAGCGAGAAGGTCACTAGATAATGCAATATCGCCAGCACATCTCTTCCGACTTTCCTGAGTAGCCTCAGTCCAACGGTTCACGGTGTAGGTAGGAGGTGCGGTAGATCGGAAGGGCAGCGCAATCACTGCACTAACCACAAGTGTTGCCTCTCCGAGCCCCAGGCTGCAACCACCCATTATCAAATACGCAACGTCTATCTCAACCGGCAGTCGTGACTTTATTTCACCAAGAAACGTGATGGCAAGACTGTCCGGAGTCGAAATCATACATTTTTCTGCGACCTTCTGCATCACTTGATCAACAACATCACGTGGAACGGAGGGTAACAAGCGACCCACCTCACATACCGAAAGGTTCAGTCGTGCGCATTGCACGAAGGCGTTCTCCACATTGAATATGTCCGGAAGGAACTGGGCTTCGTCTTGGAAAGAGGCACCGACATCATCCTGAAAGAGGGCAAAGTAGCAACAAGTGGTGTTTTCGCCAAGAATAGACTTGCGTTCGGCCTGCTCAGCTTTGGATTCCCATTCTGTAGTGCTGGCCGCTATGAAACTCTCCGACTTGTGTTGTACAGATGAACGCCGTATGGTCCCCATGTCTAGCACCATTGTGAATTCATTTTCGGTATCCAAGGCATGACTCACATGATTTATGACGTGCACACGATGTTTCGTTTCAACCTTGTCAGCAGCGCTTTTCAGCGTAGAGTACACGGTGCAATCCTCAATTTTGGCCCCCTGCAGGGCGGTAAGTACTTCACGAACATCCGCGGTAAATATAGAAAAGATCTGTGCCGTAGGGGTGTGAGTAACAACATAACGCACAAGCTCAGCGGCAACATCCGCGGTGTAGTCAACAAGTCGCTTCGGCGGGCTGGGGAATTTCCCCGCGGCATCCTTATCCATTTCCATGGTTTGCTTTCCAAGTAGAGCGCACACCTCATTGTACGAGAATTCGTGCAGGCGGATTACTTTGTCATCCAGAATCTTGACTCTCGGTACACCAATTGTCCTAGCAACATGACCATCGCTGCTGCAGTCCGTTGTGACAACAAGCCGCACGGACTGGGAGCGAGGTGTGTTACTCATCATCCACCCACCAAGCATCTTGAGAAAGCATGATAGTGACGAGGTTGTGTCGACGCAACAAGGAACAACTACATGCGTAAAGGGAGCGGGACTCCCCAATTGTGTCATGTAGAGGAGGGCCATATCCGCGGTCATCACCCACGCGCGAGTAGATTTGCTACCCTCGAAAGTTTGCCCAAAAAGTACACCAACACTTTGAGTATCTTCTCCCTCTTCTCGCAAAATGGCCTCAACACTCGACCTGACGTGACTCAGCTCGTAGTATTTGGAGACAACAACGAGAATGTTCGCCATTCGATCAGCAGACAGCAAAGCAGCCACAAGTGATAACGTATCTTGCGACTTTCGCGTGGCAACGACTTCGCTCTCTTGAAGTGCGTCCAATCCTGCAGACGCGGCGCGATGCGGAACCTTGCTTCGCCGCGTTGAGAAAACTCCATGCAACCGCTGTCTTACCTCCGTAGCATCGGATTGCGGTTGGTACGTCCGTGTCCGAGCCTGTTTTGCCCTTCCAACAACAACACCCTTTCCCAGTAATTGGATTGCACCCACGTCAAATTGAAGAACATTAGCCTCCGCGGAGGTTTGTTTCTTCGTAACAGTGAGCATATCGGAGCCGAAAGGATGAGCAGCGTTGGGGTCGCCAATAATCGTGGTACCCTCACCGGGTGTGTGAAGCGAAACTGGCGACGTGGAACTTCCAGGCGTAAGCGCATGCGTAGGGATAATGGGTGAGGCAGTAATTTTCCCTCCCTTGCGACCAAGGCGGGGGGCACTAGCCATTCTCCCTAATTGCAACTTACCTGATTTCCCACTTCCCCCAATTAGAGGGATGACAATTCAAATAACTGGATTTTCTTCCACTAAATAGCTACTTTGGTGCAACCAAACAACACACACACGCACGTGTCAGCGTCACCCTATTCACCCTCACTTCCGTTTTCTTTTTCTCTTTCTACCCTACTTCAGTGCGCTTTCCTACACAAAAGGAACCAACACACGCGCGCTATCTGTGCTGCTTTCTTTCCTTCCAACAACAAAATAAACCCTTTTGCTCCACTTCTTCACCTAGTTTTCTTTTAAAGTTATTTGCTCTGATAGACGCCTTTTACAAAAAAAGGAATTAAGGCGTGTATTCCTTGTTGTTTTCTCTCTTCTTTTTTTTTACTTATATATTCGTTCTCGCTCTTCACTCCATACGAAAATAACAAGACAAATGAACAAACAAAGTATCCCAACACACTCACATATGTATGTACATGTATGCGTAAATAAATAAGTGTTTGTTTATTTACACATTTACATATTTAATTAACAACATTTTGTTGTTTAGTTATGCATTTGCTCGCCCAATAATTCATGAACAGCAGCAGTGTTGACCAGTGGATGTGGGGGAACCGCACGAAAGCAGCGGAAAATGTTGCCACGCAGTGGTACGCATACACATCCTCCCGCACACATCGCTTTTTGGCATACCACAGCAGCAATCGGGGGAAAGGGCAGGCGAGAAAAGAGGGGAGGAAAATGACAGACAACGGTTTATCAGACTATTTATTTATCTTTTGCTTTTGCAAAAGGGGAAAAAGGGGGAACCTGAGCAAAGTAAAAACGCTCGAGATCACTCACGGAACAGTGCCGGTAAAGAAATGGTACAACACGAAATAAACTGGTACCAACCCAATGCATTAACGCCGCCGCCACCGCCACTACCATTACAGGCCTTACATTCCAAGTACGCCCCACAACATCAACCAAACTGACAACTCATCGTTTAGGGAGTAAAAGTAGGGAATAGGAATATCTTTACGCGAGTTCCACTTTTGGAAGAAGTCAATTCAAACGATACAACCACCCACACCAGTGAGGAAAGAGGGAAATTAAATGGAATATGCTCCATGAAAGCACGGTCGGCAACACCATGTAAAACTAACGGAATAAACTGCGGGGAAATTTGCCCCTCCTCCTCCTCCCATTTATCTTTTTGTGGGTTCCCCTTCGCTCGTATTACGAGCAGGAAATTGCTCTTTGCAGCTCACAAACGGTCACATGTACATTTAACACGCGGAATAACTAAACCACCAAAATATCATATGATTACTGTTTCATTTTTGTTGTTACCCAAACCCCACTAAGCGGATCCGTCTCCGACTCCTCCACATTGCGCTTCCACAACACCCGCGCCCTCTCCTTCGCAGCCGCTGCTATCAAAGCCTTCGCCATTTCCTCCATAGGTGAGCCTGCACAACCGTTCTTGTTATGACGTTGGTGATCAGCAGCGCATTGCGGAGAATCGCCAGGCTCCTCACCGTCGCTCTCACCGCCATCTTCATCATCGAGGTTCCCACCGCGCGCGTGCTTCAGTACGAGGGCATCCCTCCGCCGAATGGCGTCTTGAAATGTAGTCCGCAGTTGCGCTGTTATGGAAGAAGAAACACGTTTCACCTCACGCGCCAAAACGTCGGCCGGGGCATTCCTTAAATTCGGATCAATAAACTTCAGATACGCAAGAAGACAGTTCACCTCGGCAGCTGCGTCGTAGTGATGGTCGAGGTCCAGATCAGGTGGAAGTAAATGATTGAAGTGAACCCTCTCCCGCAAGTGCGCGTTGAAGAAAAAGAATTGGTTTTCCACATATTGGACATTGTACGATACCTGCGGCGCGCCGCAAGCAACCACAAGACGTCCCTCAGTGCTCGTCGGGCGTGTCCATATGGGGAGTAGAAGGTCTCCCTTGAGGTACGTAACGGTGCCATCCTTCCCAATAAGGTGTGAAGGCACCTTCTTCCTCCCCTCTCCAACCCCTTTGCCTCTGTGGGTATACGGCAACCTGAATTTCAACATGCTAAATTCACCTTGTAGGATCTGACACCAGCATTCCTGTGCCTTCATGTTTTCTGCCACGTGATCCTCAAAGTTCGGAAGGTTCACACTCCCTGAACGGATGTCTGATATGAACAACAATGGCCGTTCCCGTTCCCTCGCTACAGCGCACAATAAGTCAAAACCCACAGGAAGCTGGCGCTGCGGTTCATACATAGACGGGATGCTTTCCGTCCCCCGGGCGACGTCATGCGTTCCTATCACGGTTTGTAACTTTTGATGAAGGTCCTTCAAACGCGGATCTGCACTGTCAACTGCTACATGCTCGTAAATAGCACCGAGTGCCGGGCAAACATTCGACAGACGGCGAGCGTTTATTCCATATGCCGTCGCATTAGTAAAAAATTCATTTCGCAATGTAAAGTTAGGGTGCTTCTCCAGCACGGGGCGGTCAAACTTTCCCGGATCTACAAGCTCCCATGTATGTCGTCCCCTAAACATTTCGTCAAGATACGCCAAGTGCGTACCAGGGGCAGAACCGGCGTATACGATATGATATGAGACATCTGGTCGTGCGTAGAGGCAAAGCAGCTGAATCTCTGAAAGCAAAAGCTTCCGTTGACCCCAGTGAATGGAGCTCTTCACGCTAGCACCGCGGGAACAGTACTCCTGCGCGGGAAAGTTGGCGTCAATAATAACTGGAAAAGAAAGCTTTGATGGATAGTGCTCCACCACGGCAGGGGGGAAACTCAACGATATTGATTTTGCATCATCATCACGGGGTCGCTTCTTAAAAAGACTAGGATACATAACCAACGCACACGAGCAAAGGAGGAAGTGACGTGTTTTTTTTTTCTTTTTTCGTAAAAAGAAAAAAAACTAAGTAAAAAAAAAATGGAAACGCCTACACTCCCTGCCGGGCAGGGGTATCACCCAACCAAACTAGCCAAAATTTGCAAAGCAAAAAAAAACTAACGGCGGTATATTAAGCGTGGAAAATAAGGGAACAGATTTTTTTAAGGGGGAAAAAAGAGGACAACTAAAAGTGTAAGGAGGAAGGAACATAACGCTTGCGTAAAGTGAAGTACAAAAGTGTAACAGCAGCAAGGCAGGAAAGGAGCAAGCAGACGAAGTGCGGTGAGAAGGAAGAAGAAAAAACAGTCGAGCACAAAGGAGAGATAGGCATTTTTGCACAGAAACAGTTCGCGTCAAATGTGCTCAACGAGTAATAAACAACGGTAACAGTATACGTTGGAGTAAATAACACGCACCTCTTCGCCAACTGGAGCGTCACTCATCTGAAATCGCAACATGGCCTAACAATAGCGTCTGTCACATAAGTGATAAGACCCGTAATAAATAATGAAAAGTTAATACTACCAGTCCAGTGAATGCGGTTCCACGAAGGCGCACATAATAGACGTAGCACGCTGCAATTTTGCCATGAGCTCGGTATTTCCCGCTTCACAACGTTGCCTACGCCAGGTTCGAGCGGCCGCGAGGCAGTGAGTGACCAATGTTCTAAGGTGGAATTCCACATTGGAGCCATCGTCTTCTTCATCCCAGTCATTATTATCTGAACCGGAGTCAAGAGTTTCGCCGAAGTAAGTTTCACAATTCTGTAACCGCATCTCGTGCTCCCACTGCGCCTGCGTTGGAGCTGGCGACGCTTCGTAGAGAGACAAAAATATGCGAAACCACACGCGCCATTGCGTAGCTTCACTTTCCTTTACACCATTCAGAACCATACCACATTCAAGGCACGTGAGAAGTTCATTAATAAAAAATTCCGTGGCGGCTAATACCGCAGCCTGCTGTTCTGCTTGCCGCCTCCCATCCACCACAACTTCCTTTAGAAATGGATGGCAATTCTCCCCCAGTTTCCCGTCTCCAGTACTGCTCATGCCTCTCATAATTTCTATGCGTGCATCCCGAAGAGAATTGGCATATACCTCCGCATCGTCAACGATATCTAAATCCATCGACTCGGTGCCAAAAAAAAAATTTTTAAATGAAATACAGAAAGTGTAGAAAAAGTATAAGCAAACAACAACAACAACAACAAAAGAGGGCGAAATAGTTCCGTTGGAAAGTGGAAATAATTAATCTTTAAATTTGAAATACAGAAAGCCCTTTTGCGCGGCTACCTGACGGCAGCTTAGAGGCTTCAGCGGGAGATGATAGAGAGTTTTTTTCCTCTTTTAATAATATTTTCTTTTTGAAAAGGAAAGAAAGGTAGCAAAATAATAAAAACAGCCATTGGGACCCCACAAGAGACTACCTATGAAAAAGGCGTATTGGCACAAACCACACTGCAACAGACGAAACAAACGCCTCAGGAGTATGAGAATGGGAAACACAGAAAAACAAGAACGTAAAAACAAACAAAGATAGCTAACACAGTACATATGTATATATTTATATATTTATATATATACACATATACAGAC